>NC_135497.1:322046875-322346875 GCF_052857255.1 Amblyomma americanum | reverse complement strand
TGCTGTGCAGTGAAGAGGCGTTAGGAGACGAAGCGACTTGCCGTGCGAGAGCTCAACTACAAAAATTCTTTTTTTTACTTTAAACAAAAAATACCTTGGTAAAAATCTCAGAAATGAAATACAATAAACTTCTCTACGTAACCGATTATTGCTTGTATTTTTACTGGGAACACCTTGGGGCGAAATTAACTAGTGTTTTTGGCTCCAAACAAACTTTTTTCGACATTAGTATTTTTTTACCTCGATGTACGCGGTCATCATCTGTAACATTTGTCATAGGTACTGGACATCTAGAAAAATAAAACAATTATTAAATAATTTCTGAGAGCAAGTCTATATTCAAAACAAAACAGGTCAAAAATGGCACATTTTCATACATTTCATTAAAAAAATATTTATGCAGTATAAAGCTGCATGCTCCGAACTGTATCAAAAGCCTTAATCTGTGCAAATGTCAATGAGAAAGTTATGAAGTGTTTTCAAAAGATTTGAATTTTTTTTTAATTATTGAGCAGTGCCTGGCTTCCCGCCTTTTCTAAATATTCAAACTGCCCTCACACCTCAAGAATAAATTTTTTTCTTCAAAAATATTTCAGGCTTTGATTACACACGTTAGGATGAGATTCCATGATTTTATTTTTGAACAAATTGGAGATGTTCGAGCGCAACGTCTGGGACGTTTGGCGTGGAATGGCCTAGCTATTTCGTGCCATAATGTTTTTCCCTTCTCAGAAAACACACAAATCTTTTGCCACGCCTCGTCACAATGTTCGGTCTCAAAAGCAACGGAGACGAAGCAGGAAGCCGAGATATTTAACAGGAAAACATACCGCTGAGCACTGTAAGAGAATGAAGAAATCAAGAAGAACCGGACAAAATTTCATATTGTGAAACTGTGAACCCTCATGAAAATTATGAAACCCCTATTGTGAACCTTTCAGAGTCGACGATAATCTTCAGTTTTTCCACAATGTGGGATCTGTGAAAAAAAGATTAAGATTTAAAAGCTTATAGCAATACAACCCGTTGGTGGTCAGACATTAGTTAACGTACGAACTAATGGCGCTCCAGTGAAATTTTTCACCACCCAAGCAAGGCGCTGATTATGCTGAAGTCGTGCCACGAGCATTTTAAAGGAAACCAAAAAGAAAAATTCCATTGCTTTCCTCAGCTTTAAGGACTACTGGCTTCTTTCGTAGGTATGCCGATCGAAGCCGATGGCTCTGGTATAAGCTGACGATTCAAGACACTACTTGTGAAAATAAAGGCGGGACACAAGTGCTCTAATGTGCGGAAACAAAATTAGGTGGTCTTTGTAAGACAGAACCTATGCTCCCATATTGCTTTCCACGCGTCCTGAATAGCTTTGCCCGGATAGTACGTGCGGAATGCACTCATTGAATATGTCAGTAGATTATGCCGTCGTAGTAAGCGAACAAAAGTTCTATGTCTAGTGTATGCTTCATTAAATATTTAGCAGCGACTCGCTGCGTTGCTCAGTGCTTTCTGGTTATGATGCTGTGTCGCTTTCATGTCCTGCCTTTGCCAAAGTACTGCATGGTTTGCTTCTCACTCTGATTAGTGGAGCGCTTAAAGCTTCTTGAAAGGTGAGGACAAGGGTTCTTTTTACCTTACAGATATTTAAAGCTTGAGGTGTGGCAGACGTGCTCTATTAAGCCCGGGATACATGGAGGCGATTTTCGCCCGACTTCGCGCATTTGACTCCCAGCCTCGAAAAAAAAAACGCCCGCCGCCGCCGATCTGGCCCATTACCCCCTGAACAGCTTTCAGGCCTGCGCGTCACGTGACGCGACGTCAACGACGTCCCTGCGCGCCGGCTGAGGGCCGCGAGCGATTGCCGCGCGCTCGCCTTGCGGGAACTGACGCCACAAACAGGCTCGTCGACCGCCAGGTTCGCGCGATTTATCAGGGCAAAGACAAATGATTAAGATTACGGACAGGATTATACATATTTATTTATCACAGCAGAATCTGTCTGTATGCATATTTACAGATACTTACGACTGTATATTAAAGTAGGCCCTGTGGCACGGTACGAGTTTCAGATGAATGAGAGGAAGCAGAACATAGCACATTGCAATGCCAAGAGGTAGAAAACGAAAACCGTACTCGCATCTTAACTGTAGGTCAGAAGAGAATATTATTTAATCCATTTTTCAGAGTAGGTGGCCGCCCTTCAATGGCACAAAACACAACATATTACTTTGTAGAGTGGAAGACATGCAAAGAAACCACAGTACATTAAACACACTTGTCACCAAACTTTGGACTAAGTTATAATAAATATGTGACACAAAGAACCACTTATTTCACTGCTGCAGGTACAGGAATGCACAAGGAACCTACTGCACAAACTGCATTGCACAATAATATAGACACTAATACAATAATACATAATAGACACTGCAACAATAGTACAATAATAGACACTGCACAAGAAGAGCACATACAGACAAAAGGTGTGACAAATAAGTCATTCACCTACCACAACAGGCACTGTCTGAGGTTCAGCTCGGTAAAAAAACAACAACATGGCACTTAATTGCCAAAATGCTTTAAAATTTCAGATTAAAAACAAAGAAGTGTCATTTAAACTCTGGGCAAGAAAGCATGCATGACGCAAAGAAAAGAAGGCTCATTGCACTACAACAGGCCGAAGTTCGCCAAAGAAATCACATGAGGAAACTGCAATAAAATACCTGCAGTGCAAATTAAAGTAATTAAATGCGCGGTGTACAAGTTGTGGAAAATTACTTTTCAAGAAAGATTTGGGCTCTTCTGTTTTTTTGCCTTCTGTTCTTTTATAATATGAAGTTGATCATTCGTTTGTTTGCATAAGTTGTTAAGCATTATGTTTGCAGCACAGTTTGCAACAAGTGTGACAAGGAGCTCGTAGGCATGCCCATTTTCACATGCATCTATGTCCTCAAGCCTCGGTAGAGAGTCGAGCGTCAGTTGCCGAACGACATTCCTTTGGTTGGGCTCATGGAGAAATTGTGTGCAGGCACTTTGCGTCCCAAGCTTTGTAACTACAACTTCCGTGTACATGACTATTGTAATCACAAGGACAGAGGGAAACTTAAGTCCACCTCGGTCCAGTTGTGCGATTAAGGAATGGGTGTCTTCTTACATTTCAGTCTCACTTCCTGTAACAACCAAGTGTCCTCGGCAACTTTCACACTTTAAAACTTTCATTGTAGCATGCGCACAATACCTGCCGACATAACCAGTAACTGGAATTCCTTCTCTGAGTGCATCAAGGTCAGCGTCTACAACTTGAACACTAAAGGAGGTTCCTACATCTCTGACACTGTTTGTCTCTTCGATGTTTCTGAAGTCATCAGTGCTCGCCTTTGGCAGAGCATTTTAAAGGCGAGTCTTGCCCTCTGTCTCACAAAGCTGTTGAACAGATATGTGGTACGGCCCACCAGCCATTTCCCGGTACTATCCAAAACGACTCTCGAGAGGATCCGTTTGAACTTTCCCTAGTAGGACGTACTTAAAATGAAGTTCACTTATGCAGTACTTTGCCAATGCCAGTAAGAATTGAGCAGATAGCCTTAGGGCACTCAATGTGTCCTGGGTAATGACCCCAGCGTCATGCCCATAAAATTCTCAGACATCGAGCCAGGTAATGAAACCATTCAGAAAAGCTATTTTTTGGTCATCTGTACTGTAAGACATGGGTTCTTCGTAAACAGTACGATGATGGAAGCGTTTATTCGGCGTTTTTACGTTGTCAATACTCCACTAGCGAAGAATGATTTTGTTGAAATCAGCTGTTGCTGCCGCATGTTGAAAATCAGCTTCACCACTGAGAGCTGCCAGGGCTGTGGCTACGTGCGGATTAAAAACCTACAGTACCAGCCTCACATTTTGCCGTTCCAAGTTGCCCGGATTAAGTGCCTTGGATGTCAAGCCATGCCCAGACTTTATCAGTAGAGATGACTCCTGTTTATGTAAATCTCTCAAATTCTTAAATGAGGCAGTCATTTTGTATTCAGGACGAACATCAATGTTTGAAGGCTCAAAGCGTGGGTAGGAAAAGCAAGTCTCCGCATTTTTCTGATTCAGCCAATTGTTTCTGATACACTTCAAAAGACGTACAGCATCTACCACATAAAATAATGGCCGACCTGGATCTGCCGGATGTGGATAAACATGACGAAGCATTGGCTTTGGCAGAAACGTCTTCATTACCTTTCTGTTTAGAGAGATATTGTCACAAACAACGGCATGACCCTGTACCCAACATCTTCTAAGCGTATGATTAACTTCTTCAGTATGGCATGAAGTTGGTCACCCTGCATGGTTTGTACCTGAAGAATGTGTGCTACATCCTAGAATGAGCTCAGCAGACTTTACATCGTAAACATGTGTACAGATGTGGCTGCCTCGCTGGAATTCACTGCAGTACCACATATGCTGCCCCCCTTATAATCAAAACAAGACTTGATATGAATTTCGTCAAGCATCAACGTCACTGTCTTTTCATGTGGCTGCAGATGTGTAAATCTCTGGGAAACATACTGAAGAAACGTTGCATCACAAGAATCAATTTCTGGGCAAATTTGTACAGATGAGCACACTTTCCTAATAGTGTCGGATGGGGCAAGGCTAGTGTACTTGTTTTTCTCAAATACTTGTAGGCATGCGGCGATATTTTGTGGAGAATGCATGCAAACACCATTACCTGTGTGCTGTACTGAATACGCTTTGCAGAGAGCAGTGTTAGCTGTTGCTTTAAAAATTTCACAGCCCTTTTCTTGTTTTCATTAATGCTTGCTTCCAATTTGTCTAGAAGGGAATTTACTGCAAGCGACAGGTGGCGAGAACAACAACGCTCGCCAGACAGCATGCACAGATTGTTCATAATTTCCAACACGGAGCTTACTTTGCAAACCGAGTCAAGTACAACAGCGCTGCCAAGATTCTTGATCGCGGATCCTTGGTAGCAGGCTGAGACCCGGAGGTTTTCGAACACTGTCAATGACGCCTTCAACCAAGGTTCACGATCGTTGGTGATGTTCAAAAACATCGTACACTTTTCTTTATGAATCACAGTCCACTGCATTGACACTGAGGCTACTTGCAGGCGCGCCTTTAGTTCTTCGTGTGACGAAAATTGTTCTCTCTCCTGCTCCGCTTCACATGACGCCAGTGATCTTTTGACCGCACGGGCGAGTTGGGAAGCTTCTTGTCGGCTCCTCTTAGCATCAGGTGCTTCTCTCTTCCTGTTGTCTGGTGCTGAAAGGTACGAAGGGCAGTTGGGAAATACGGAAGGCACCGATCCACGGCGCAACCACGGTACTGGCAATCGAACTGTAAGAACATTTCCTGTTCTTGGATCCGTGTGCGATGTCGTCGTCTCGATGCATCAAGCGTCGAAATGATCGGCGCAAACCTGCACAAACGTACTAACGTTTCGTAAAGATCTCAGAATCCACTTATTAAAATAGCCTAATGCTAGCCCCTTGGTCTATAAGCGTGTTTGCAGCAAAGAAATGTGGCCACAATCAATCTATCAGAGCTTCGGAAGTATCACAGTAAACGTGCTGATTAAGTAAAAGCAACCAGGAGCACATAACAGTACCATAAGCATTACTTACCTTAGTGTACGAAGTGGGCACGAAGTCCTTCCTTGGAATGGCGTGTAACCACTTCTTGAAAGTGTCGTCGTCTTTTGGGAAAGAAAACACTTGTATCTTCCTGCCCGTATCGTAATTGCCGGTGCACCCCGGCACACAACACTTGTTCGGCATTTTAGTATCCACTGCACATCGCACACGGAAGCAAAATTGCCGCAAAACAACGACGAGAGACGACAAACGCGACCACGCCGCTGCAACCAACCGGCCCGCGCGGCGCAGGGAGCGTGAAAGAAAGTACAGCAGGGACTAAAATCATGTCGCTAGCGATGCGGCTTCTGCAAGTGTCAGCCTGCCGGATGTGACGTCAAAATTTTGGGCGCAGGCCTGAAAGCTGTTCAGGGGGTAATGTCTGGCCCCGCCAGATATTGACGCGCGGCGTCCTGCGATACCGGAAGCGGCAGCCGGAGCAAGTCAGTAACAGCGCAGAAAGCCTGTTCTTCCGGTTTGGCCGCCTCCGCCGCCGCCAACATGGCCGCCATGGCCGACGAGCACTGTTGTGGTTATTGCACGGAAATGTTATTATCGTGGAAATAAACGCTTCACCAGACATTAAATGACACTTCTTTTGGAGAACACGACCGAATCTTGGATCGAAATGCCCGCCTTTCCTCCCTGAGGCGAAAGTGCCGAAGAAAACCGCAGCCGATAGTAGCCAGGGCTGAGCGTGCATCGAAAGGTACGCGACCGCATGTATTCGAGCACGCAAAAACCTTTTAGATGTCTATACACGCGTGCTGCAATCAGTACAGTGGTGTCTAAATGAACAATTTCGTTATTCTAACAGAGGAAGGAGTCAGCGTCGCTGTTCTCAAAGAGTTCCTCGCTCAATGGTATTTGCCACTTGTTGATTACATTGCTTTCGCACTGTGAGAGACGCGGTGGCGGGCTGCCGCTTATTAGACACTTTTAGTTGAGGCGTACGCAGTAAGTTTGCGTACGCATCTCTTAATACGTTGCGTACGCTGTGAATAGTGTAAACACGACACTTTTAGTTGGCCGTGCCGTAGCGTCGCTCAGGCGACCGCGTAAACAGTAGCGCCATCTAGTCAGAAGAAGTCAAAGCACATCAATGCTCAGTTGAACTAATGTGAGTGCATTGCGAGCCTTTTTTTTTGTTCCAAGAAGAAAAACAATGTAAACCGAAGCAAATGTAATAACTGACTAAAAGCTAGAAAACTGCTTCGCCAGGTTGTCGTTGCTACGAGGAAAGCACACCGCATTTAGTTAGGCCTAGGAGCTTGAAAATCGCCAAATTATCTGAAAAATCGCCAAATTATCTGAAAAACAGGTGCTAGTTATAGCTTACACCGGTACGTGTGGGCAAGAGTAGACGAAATAAAAGCGAACCGCTTCCATTTGAGTGAGCTATTGCGTAAGAGAATCCAGCGGCAACGAGTATTTATCCGAAGCGGAGAGCTGGGCGCCGCCATCTTGTCGACGCAGCACGTAGCGTCCCACGTTGCGTACGCTACGCTATGCTTTACAGTGGGCGGGCGTCCGCAACGCGCGGCTAGATACGTTGCGTTCTGCGCATGCCCATTTGTTTCCCGCAGTGTCGTTGCGGACGCAAGCTCACTGCGTACGTCCAACTAAAAGTGCATGTCTATTCGCTCCATGTATCTCCGGCCGGGCATCGCCCCACCACGACGTTTTCTGCCGGGCGAACATGGTCGAAAAAAACGTCATATGTATCCCGGGCTTTGTACGACCGCGAAGCAAACGATGCAACCTGATTACGTTTGGAAAAGACGGTACGTGAAATGCTAATGGCGTAGCAGAAATCCGGCCGTGCAGAGCCCTGCCCGCGAAAAAGCACTAAATCCGTCTCGGCTAATAACAACTCGGCATTTGAAGCAAAATTTCTTAACGTAGTGCGGTTTCAGATTCGTGGAGCAACAAAACGCGCTCCGGGTCATCGACTGGCACAGGCTTTAAGTTCACTACCATGTTTGCTTTAAACATGCAACCTTTGTCCGTAAAGTTTCGAGACTGAGTTATTTGCTTCTCCAGAAATGATTCCCCAAAAGAAATGTTGGTGCGTATCAGTAGCGCAATCTTTTCAAGCTTACCTCAGCTATTCATGTTAATTGCTGTAGAAGCCGCTAGATGGCACTACATATAGAAAATTACGTGGTCGTTAGTCGTAAGCGCATTCTACTGTGAATGAATGTGGAGAGATGAACGTCCGCCTCGAACAGCGCGTAAACATAAAATTCTGTGTGAAGCTTGCCAAGACTGCCACACAGACGTATAAGCTCCTTCGTGACGCTTACGGCAGAGAGGCATCGCGGGCACGAGTTTTCGAGTGGCACAAGAGGTTTGTTTTTGGGGAGAACGTCGGTGGATGACGACACAAGGCAGGGGCGCCCTTCAATCTCACGGAATGAAAACAACGTGGCTTGGATCAAGGAAATCGTACAGCAAGACCGCACCATTACAGTACGCGTGCTATCAGATGTTTTCTACATTAGTAAGACAACATGCCACTAAATGTTGCGTGTGAACGCGGGGAATGCCAGATTTGTGCCGCACTCCCTCACACAGGACCAGAAGGACACGCGTGCATCAGTGAGCGCTGATTTGCTCTCCGAGGCAGAGAAAGATGTTGCATTCGTCCACAGCATCATTGCTTAAGACGAAGCATGGTGTTTTAGTACGATCCTGAAACAAAGACGCAAAGCGCCGAATGGCGGTCCACAAGCTCTCCGGAGTCAAGAAAGGTGCGGCGATGGAAGACCAAAGGAAAGACGATGCTGATAGTTATACATCACGAGTTCGTCCCACAAGGGCAGACTGTGAATCAGGAGTTTTAAATTCGCGTGCTCCAACACATGCGTGATGCACTGCGACGCCGTCGCCCTGACTTACGGGCATCTGGACAATGGAGCATTCTCCACGATAACGCAAGGCTGCACATTGCTCTCAGATTCGCAGAATTTCGCCAAGCACAGCGTTACTGTACTTCCTCATCCACCATACTCGCCTGAATTCTCGCCGTGCGATTTTTCCCTGTTTCCGCGTGTGAAGAGAGCCATAAACGGTCGCTGGATGGGGAGCGTGGAGGCCATTCAAGACACCACTACAAAGGAGCTGGCAGCCCTGCCAAAAGAAGTGTTTTCCAACTGTTTCTAAGACCTCAAGAAGCGCTGGAAGGTGTGTATACGGCAAGGGAGATTATTTCGAATGGGTGCTGCACAAATGATTTAAATGTTAAACGCAATGTTTTAATAGACTCAATCTCGGAGTTTTACGGACAAAGGTTGCATTTGCTAGGATTTCCTGCGATAGCCATCCAGGTTTTCCCCTATTTGAGACTGCGCAGTTTTTCTGAACAAGGATTTGCCGTTTAATCACAAATTCGCACTCATCGTTTCATGAATAAAAAAGAATTGAGTTGGCGGAAGCGCTAAGGCTCACTTCAAGACGAGTATCGCTTTGGGAGCAACTGTGAGAAGCGCTGGTTAGTTTTTATTCTGTCGCGTCATCTCGGTGGCGGCGAGCACTACACGTGGGCTAAGGTTGCAAATAATGTTTTTCGCACGCTTCTTTTCGCGTGAGTAAGCACACTGTTCCCAGAATGTAATGTGCATGAAAGTTGTTAATCGTGCCACGTGCCGAGCTGGCATCGGCACGTTTAAAACAGAGACGCGTAAGCTGAAAGCTCAATGCACGCCTTGGTAGACAGCTGATCGGACCCCGCTTTGAAGCGTACCTGCAAAATAATGTTTTAGTGTGGTTAGACCCAGCGAATAAGCTCCCGCGCTGTGGAAGTATACTTTCGACGAAGTTCGCTGCGTAGGTATACAGGCACAGTTGCCGCCAAGTAGTCAACCCTCGTGGTCACGGCACGATGCCGCCTCGAAGAGCTGCATATGGACGCTGGCCAAGTCTCGACGTGCTTCTTTGGCCTTGGGAAGCCCCTTGTGGCTTCTTGCGTGGCGTAGCGAGAAACATGTGCTGTAGGTCAGCGATAGCACTTTTCGTCGTGCTGGGTGCGGTCGTAGCCATTCTACTGTTGCGAGCGTTTCAGACGCCCAGCCGTGAGGAGAAATACGGGAGTGAGTACAGGCCCCTCACGCTAGCTCCCATCGGGTCGGAAGTGGAGTCGCACCTACGCCGAGGCACCAGCACTGTCTCCTCTCAACTTGACGATGCATCAACTGGGCTCAGCGGCGTCTCAATGTTGGGCCATCTTCAGCCCCGTATCCTGCTGTGGGCAGAGCCTGGCGAGAGACGTCCAGTTGAAGGTGTGCACCTTCCAGCCGAGGGCGAAATTGCGCTGCGCTACTGTTCGTTCGTTCTACAAAATGCCTTGCCCGATGCCGTTGTGGCAACTTTTCCCCCGGACTGTTACGTTACCAGAGACTACTCTCAGCTCAACCAAAGTGATGCCATCGTATTCGATGCATTTGCCGTTCACGGTACGATCCCACCGATATTCCGAGTCTCAAGCCAAGTTTGGGTTTTCTGGACTCATCATGGGAGTGCGCCTACTGCGGACCTCGGCAGCATGACCACTGATGCATTCAACTGGACAATGGGACGCCGCATGGACGCAGACGTCGCGATCCCTTACGGCCGTTGGACACGGAGAGAGAGGGCGGCTCCTCGTGACTTTGCAAAGAAGCGGCACGCAAAGAATGGTACCGCACTGTTCTTCACTAGCGACTGTGACCGCAAGGAAGACATGCAGGTGCTCACAGAAGTCATGGATGCCTTGCAGGGCTCGGCCATACGTGGATGTGGCGCATCTGATTGTGGTAGGTTCCAGCTGTGCGTGAGAGAGCATGCAGAGCAGTTCCACTTTCTCTTCGTCGCCAATTCGTCAGGCTGCTACGAACACCCTTTGGAGGCCATTTACGACGCCTTCAGGTATGACTTGATACCTGTTTACTTTGGGCAGAAGACCCTGGTTGGCCTGCCAGAACACTCCTTCGTGGATGCCTTTGCTATGGTACGGGCAACGGATATCATCGACTACCTGAGCGCGCTCCTCAAGGACTGGGATTTGTACTGCGCTTTCTTTAAGTGGAAAGAAGAGTATGTACTGAGTAGTCGGGACGATCTTTGCTACCTGTGCGACGCGCTGAAGAAGAATCTTCAGCGGAAGACCACGGATGTCGTCGCCTGGTGGAAGAAGAGCAACCTTTGTCCGCTGAACCACCGGATCAGCCAGGCACACAGCCAACCTCATGAAGCTTACGTCCATTGAGATGTGCTCATCCTTGCTCCATGCTGAGGCCCCAGCTTTTAATGAATGCTTAAGACACGCCTTTTAGTCCCCCACTAATAAACTGGCGTTCCTTACGCACTCTTGTGGTTTTCGCGGTTGTAACTTATGCGCTCTGACCGATTCCCGCCTCTTCGAGGCATTATGTAGAAAGTTTCGAATTTTAAACAAATAGCTTTAAATTAGAAAGGGACCGTGATATATTTAAATACGGTAGCAGTGCTCTTTGCCGCTTCACTCATGACTCCCTTTCTGGCTATTTGTACAGCCCATTAGCGAGCAGCAGCTTGTTTGTCACATCCTTAAGTGACGACAAATTGTGCTCGGTTCAGCTCATTTGTCTTAATTTCAGGCTCTTATCACATCCGTTTCTGAAACCTAGCTGACGCTTAAGTATATACGTTCACAGAGCAGTAGTTAATGGGGAATTATGGTACAGCAAGCGGCTTTCTGCAATTCAGCGTCAGTCTTGCGGTTAACCGGCATGCAGTGTGACGCCGTATGCACGCCGAAAATCTGAATATTTACTCACTGATAACATAGCGGTACATGCAGGCATCGAAGCTTGAAAGGTGGTAAGTTGTGGCAGGACCATACCTTTGAAAAACTGCTTAATCGCATACAATGCTTGTCTTTCGTGCGCTACGCGCGCATATTCCGCCTTCTTGTTCTCGTACAACAAATTCGGCGGGCCTGGAAGGCTTGACAAGGGAGAGGACGTCTCTTCAAGATTTTGGCACCGCTTGAAGGACGTTGCACCAGCCCTCATAGCCTCCTTTGAACCTAGGAGACCGCATCTGTAGTGCAGCTATCTTGGTGGCGCTACTGAAATAACAGCACTAGAACTGAGTTGGTGCCGCAGCCTAAAGTGGAAGGCACAAGAAATGAACGAGACATGAAACACACTTGTGAATTGAAGTATTACATAAGGGCGAGCGGAAAGATGAACTGTAAATGAACTGGAAAACTGGTATAGGTTTTGCCGTAGTTAAATCGCTCTTGGTTTTGGTTTGCTAGGCCATCGGCACGTCTGGACACGGTAATGGATACGGGTTAAGCTCCGATCGGGGTTAGGCTGATCTATCTGTTCGCGCTGCAGATGGAAGAAGACGACGACATGAAATGCACAGCGCGAAAGTGTGTTGCAGTTTTACACGAGGCGTGACTGGCTGCGGCCATAGGATAGTGCGCTCATGCGCTAGAAAGGAAAACGGGTCTGTTCGCGCCGCGGTGGGTTCTAAACGCATTCTTGACGACAAACGGCGCAGAAGACGAGAAAAGACAGACAAGCTCGAACTTACAACTGAATATTATTCGAAACATCGGTAGAAATATATAGGAATATGATAGGAAGGGGAAAAAGAAAGGCTGTGAAAAACACGGGACAAACAAATGCCTTACAAACCAAAGTCAACTAGTCAGAGGGTTGGGAAATAGCTAATCCCTTTTTTCGAGAGAGCGGCTTCAGATGTGCTTGCACAGTCACCGCTCATCCTATCTGCAGCTCCTCAAGTATTTCTCTTCTGATCTGAGTGCGATGGTTATCAATAACACATACTTTAAAACCAAGAGCACGGTCACGCCCCTCTTCGAAATCGCAGTCCCGACAGTGAATCGCAAGTTTATCGCTTCCTTGGTACATTATTTCCATGCTCACACAGTCGATCATTCATGCATCTTCCGCTCTGGAAAACTTAGGAACGGTAACATGACAATGACATCTTGTAGATGATACCATCCATGCAATCAATGTATTTGTTGACATGCCATGTGGGACAGCCTACATTTTCATTCCCCGATGGGTTCGTCAGCTTGCGAAGCCTGCATTCTCAGTTGATGGGGTGCCGAAAAAAGGGCGTTTACATTGACCTTTCGAGCGAACTTCATAATATTTGGTACAATGAGTGGATGTATGGCAAGGCCACTACGCTTTTCGGTTTTTTCTTCTTCAGCCACCTCACCGCAGTCATCGTATTGCTTTTGGAAGATTCCCACAGTCACACCACAAAGCAGAAGGGCGAGACAGCCGCTCGACTTCATTCGATTAATCTGCCTGGAAAAACTTTAGTCCATCAAATGCGGGCATGATTTTCTTAGGTCATTCCAAAGACAGGTCTCCAAGATAACCGTTTTTACGAGCTTAGTGTGCGCAAAATCGAAAGGTTGCAGCACTTTCTGGCATCGTGGTTCGTGCACCCAATGTGAACCCGAACACACAAGCCTGAAGTCCAGGAATCCAAAGCATGAACCATCGGGAGCCTCCTGGGTTAAAACAAGCCGGTCGAGGGCCGTCCTAAATATGGCGAAAGTGCGTGACGCTTCCTGTTCAAATCCATCGCCATCCATGTCTTGATGACACGACGCCATCTATAGGCCCTGTTCAGCTTAGGGACCTTCTGTCCTGCCTTAGCCTTGATCGTTTGCTCGTACATGACATGGGAATTGTGCAGGGCGGAACGGACACTTTGCCGGCCGGGCCTTGCAGCTGTCTTCTTCATGTGTCACATACCTGAAGGCAGTTCCATGATGTAGGTAAAGAATTACCTATATTATGCATGCCCCCCTTCCTGTTACATCTTGAACGTCTCGCGCTGCTGTTCTTCAAAATGTCTGTGTAGTTGGTTTTGCCATGCATTCATATTTCAAGTGGCTAAGTGGCTATGGCACTCGGCTGCTGACCCGAAAGACGCGGGTTCGATATCCGCCGCGGCGGTCCAATTTCGATGGAGGCGAAATTCTAGAGGCCCGTGTACTGTTCGATATCAGTGCACATTAAAGAACCGCAGGTTGCCTAAACTTTTGGAACCTTTCACTACGGCGTCCCACATAGTCCGAGTCAATCTGGGACGTTAAAATCCCATAAATAAACCAAGCATCTATATTTCGGCTTTTAATACGTTCGCCGTTTTGTCGAGGCTTGAGTTCTTGTACAGCCTCATGTCTCATTTTCTTCTTCTTGGGGCACCCTCCGAGAACGGAAAGCGTCGCATGCATGCCTATGCAACCATACAACATGTAAGTCTGATAAAGCAGGTCAAAGTGCCTGCCATTTCGTCGTCTCAAAGAGAACAGCGTGCCGTTGCACACGATTTCAGCAAACAATGTGTACTTTGCTGTCACTGGCTGGACTACAGTCGTCCTCAAATAAACTGAATATTGAATGCAACGAGCTGGTACCTCGCTTCTTGAAAAATTCCTAAAGTACGTTCAAATAAACACGATCAAGCATGATACTTACCACTGGAAAGATTCGAGAAACGACGAGAAGGCGGTGTACGAATAGGGGAGCATATGCATACTTGTAGTGTCTATTAGTCCTTAGTCCTTGTCTAATTGGGCTGTTACAATAGTCCTCGGAACCGCCAGCTAGCCCAGCTGTCTGCCACATGCGCGTTCGAATCAGTGCCAAAATAATACGCTGTAAAACACTCACATCGACCCACATATTGCTCATGGCCAGCCAAGCTAGCAGCATAAAGGGGTACGCGCCTTTGCACTACATCGGCACTATAATTAGGCAAGAGCATAAAATAAATGGAGGGCCGATTTCTAGCAACACAGGCTGTAATACCAAAAATCGCAGACGAAAAGTCAAGTTTTGTGCAACTTGGACTCAAATAAAGCGGTGGATAAGATTCTCTAGAATGGAATAAGCGGGCGAGTGAAATTCCGTTAAGGTTGATTATGAGCTGGAGCAACATGTTAAGGAGGCACTGTTTAAGGCTAAAGGGAAAGTCATTCCGAGAACGGGTGGCACAACCGGGATTGACTAGTACAGACTGATCAGGATAACGCTTGTTGTACTGTGTTTTAGCGACGGAGAACTAAAATTTAAAAAAAAAAATGTACTCCTTAAGGTATAGAGATGAATGTGACGGCATTGTAGTACCAGCATAGGCCGACATCAGACAAGAGCTTTGTAATTTTAACTAGTACGCGAGCTCATTAAATTATAATCGTTAACTTTCTAACTATTACAGTTAGCCGCCAAGTTGCAATTAGAGATTCGTAGTCGGACGTTAGTAACAGCCATATCACTTTCTAAAATTTAGAAAACACGATTAAACTCCGCGCTATGGGTGGAAAAGAAAGTGGTATGGTTTTAATGTAGTTCAACCGAATCGACATGCGAAAGCCTGTGTTTAGTCCAGTTTGTTCATGGTTTTTGCTTTTCTCGGTCGTCGGAACATTTGGCGACGAATTAGTCCGATAGTTGTGTTAGTTGATGAAGACAACGACGTGCAACGCAGAGCGCGAGAGTGTGTTAGTTTAACACGAGGCGTGTTCGGGTGCGGCGCTAGCCTAGTGCTCTCGTGCAGTGGCCAGCGAAGCTGATCTGTTGACATCGTCGCGCGCTGGGAGCCATCTTGAAACCAGCCAAAAGACGCAACACAGCTAGGAGAAAAGAACACGACACGAGTGAAATTTTAATCAAGGGGATAGGCAAAAGAAAACTCGCACAAAGGTGCGCACGCACACATGACCCAAAGCAGTGAAAGGGGGATAACAAATGGCAATCACCGCTGTGCAAGTACACCGACTAAAAATGCAAATTCCTTCCTGTGAAGCCTGACAGACGGCTTTGCCACACACGTATCCTTAGTCTTAGTGATATAGTATTCCTCAACTTACTCTGTGCATTGATTTTTGTCACTTCCATAAACTACTGGAGTGTCACATATGTGGACTCGCATCATTGCGGGAGTTTTCTTTTGCTTCTTTCCTTCATTAAATTTCAGTCCTGCCTTGTCTCGTGTTCTTATTTCTCAGTTCTTTTGCCTGTTTTAGCCGGTTTCAAGATGACACAATACCAACTTGCCCATTCTTCAGCTTTGTTGAAATTGAAGGGGAAGTTGTTTATGAACGATATACCATACCACTCCACTATGACAACCAATATATCCGCAGATCTCGCCTGGGGAGGCTTGCAGTGTTTTGTTAATGTTTTTGCTATCGTCAACGTTCCCCATTGGTTTTTTTATGGCAGCTTTAAATTCCTAATGCGTGCGAAGGATAAACTTTAAAAGAGAGGTTTTGCTACGGATCGTAAGATTTGCCTATCACCTTCAATATTTCAATAAGAGTATCTTACAATATTTCACAGTTGCCTCCCAATTAAAATTGGTGTCCAAGAATCCTAGACTTGAACACGACAAAATGGCGCGCGCCAGAACAGAACACACGACAAACAGTACAGCGACTAAACAACAAAGAGGAAAAACAACATGACGACAATACCGCGCAGCGCAGTACGGTGTTCCGCTGTGGGAAGGGCGAACTGTAAACGAGTCATAAATCCCAAATGGTAAACCAAAGTCCACTTTGCAGCGCCGTTGTTAGATTATAGTTTAGGTTAAAAAGATTTTCTGCCTGTCATGTACGCGCTTTCCTTCAAATGACCTCTAGTTTTTCAAAGGCTTTATGAACTGATTGTCTGAGGACGAGAGCGCAACCTATCGTTTAGCTATTTTGAGTCGTACGGTTCATGCGCAAACATCATATTTCACTGCGATTCCCCAAACTCCAAAATTCCAGGACTCCAAAAGTTCTCCAAAGTTTACGCAGACAGTTGAACTAGAGTGGAAAAATAGAGTGGAACTAGAATGGAACTAGGGTGCAGAAAAATAATGGCAGCGAATATCCGGTCCAGTTTCATTTCCTTGGGGGCCTGGTTCTGCTTGTAAAATACAAAGAAAAAACTAGATCTATAAAGCTTATAGTAAGCGAGGACAACAAACCACTAGTTCTGACGCACTCCTCAAGCAATGCTGCACTGTGCTGCGCTTCGCTGCTTGCCGTCATGCTGCTTTTTTCCTGTGCTGTCTTGACGCATGCTGCTCTCTTGTTTCTGTCATCATGGCACCCTCTGGCGCGCTATCGTCGAAATGCGGCCGTGAAAGCCAGAATTTGTTTATCCACAGCGACGAGGGATTGCTTTTGCAAAATTTTAAAGTATGATATGACTAGTGCTAACGGCGTGCTGAAAATCTGTAACCTAAGCTTGGCGCCTAACTGTAAAAACTAAAAATTGAACTATTATAAATCAGTTGACTTACTAGTTAACATGACTGACACTTTTCTCAACTTATGTCCGGTACCTGCGCCAGGTACAGGAACGGACATAAGTAAACGGAGGACGCTATTCCGCTCTAAGCACATCTATGCCGTCTCTATCGGAAATGTAAAAACTATGTTTGTGCTTGGGAAAGCGCACTAGCGTCCTCTACCAGCATGCACATACCACAACTGGCAGTTTCAATTAGGCAACGCACGAAAACGTTTTGAATGCAATAGCGTGCTCCACATTTACTTTCGTCCTCATCTGCACAAGTATGAAAGTACAGGAGGCAGGCATGAGCAGTGCATACGCAGCCTCGTTGCGCGTAGTTATTTTCCTCATACAGAAGACAAGAATGTTTCAGGTACATCGAAATAAGTTCAAAGAACCGCCGACCTTGTCCGGCATTCGTTTTAGTACCGTGGAGATCCGAACGGCTCGATACTTTCTTCTATTGCAGAAATCGCCTAATCTTGAAGAATTCTAGACATGGGTTTTCCCCCCTCTTCCTATTCTTCAAAAACATAATAACCTGCTGTCATCGTTGCACCATGTATGGGACATCACAGGTCAGCATAGACAAACTTACAAATATCGAGCTGCATGGCTTTGCGACGTGTTTATGTTTTCCACGATATTCCCTGAAAGATTTCCCTCTTTTCGACGATAAGATAGAGTTGAATGTCGACCATGCGATCCCTCGACCACGAAATAAAAGGATGCCCGGCACACAAGTAGAATTCTAAAAGCAGTGCTGAAAATGACAAAAGCATCATGAGGTATGATTCAAGCCATTCCAAGCTCGTTAAAGGAAGTGTTCACCTTTCCCGCAAGTCACAGAGAATTTTGCAGTCCTGTGAATGCAAAATAACAGATAGTATCAGAGTGCAAATAGGGAGGCTACCTGATAGTGGCTTTCCTAATAGTGCGATATTGTCAGGGTCACAAAAAGATGAAACAAGATTTGAGTGAACCAGGGAAGAAAGAACAGGCTATCACGATACCACATGTTCATAAAGCAGCGCACGGAGTGAAAGAGGTTTATGATTAATGGTTTATAGGGGTTTAATGTTCCAAATCGACTCAGGCTATGAGGAACGCTGTGGTGATGATGGTGATGCTGAATTTTTATGGCGCAAGGGAAGCTTTGGCCAAAGAGAGCCATGGCACAAGGTAGTTTTCATTGCACAAGGTGGAGGGCTCCGGAAATTTTGACCACCAGGGGTTCTTTAGCGTGCACTGATATCACACAGTACACGGGCCTCTAGATTTTCGCCTCCATCGAAATTCAACAGCCGCGGCCGGGATCGAAACCGCGTCTTTCGGGTCAGACGACGAGCGCCATAACCACTGAGCCACCGCGGCGCCCGGACAGAAAGGGAGCAAGCAAGAACGAAGGAAAGATTGTCTTCAACGCACCAAGAAAATTGATAGGCCTATACAGCAAGGCCAACGCGAAAGAAAAGCGTGAAATACACAAAGAATGTGAAATTGGGCACGGAAGAAGGTTCACTGAATGCAGGCAAAATATTGGAAAGTATGGCAGAAGTGTCCACACGTGGCTAAAAGAGCATCATAACGACCGCAGTGAAATTACCCACCCCAGAAATATAGCTTCGCATTGTAAGCGACGCAAAGGAAAATGCGGACCACCAGATGAATTCGAGGAAAATTCCCCAGAACTACCGTTCTACATCTTGCTTATACATATTAAATCACAGGCAGTTAAAACTCGGGTCAGCAGTTGGGAAAGTCTGCAGAAGAGGGACTAGTCGCTCACGATTACACAGTTCTATCCATATATTATGTAAAAAAAATGACAGGTCATGCTGTGCAAGAGCAAGGCTTGAATGCGATTGGAAACAATTGACCACACTAACGACTGCTATGCTCAAGCACTGCCACCACTGCCACTATGCACCACCTTGTTTACACCGCATCATTCTTCTTTTGTTGCTTTATTTTTCTTAATCTCTAAATTTGCTATTTTTTTTCCACTGCTGCTGCCTCGCCGCACAGACTATGTTCCCCTCTATCCACAAGCAACATGACACTCGTCGTGGTTATGAATAAAGAGAAATAAGATCGTCGTGGCTATGACGTTACTCGCTTCTCAAGGCAAATTCCTGGCTTCGAATACTACCCGTGGAACTTTTTTTCCTGGTAGCTACGACCTGGTAGCCACGATCGCCTGTGCATTTTTTTTCTTGCCAGTTAGCAACCTCGGTTTCCAGGCTTCCATTTAAATATAGTTGGAAACTTCCTTTCACCTGATGTGTCCCGCGTAGGCTGTCGTATAATCATTCTACCCCCAGTATTTGATTTTTCTCTACCCTTGCTTGGAGCTTTGTTCTGACAGCCTGCATCGCAAACCTGTACAGCAAGTGTTTTCACCGAAGGGGAACAACTTTTGATAACAGGTAATAAGGCTGACACTAACACTGCAGCCATTTCGGTTGGTTGGGACAACAAACGCAAACTTACAACTGCTTATTAATCTTCGATGACATATTTTATACAAATATGATATCGCGATCATAAGAAACGTCATGCGTGAATTCAAGCAGTTTAGTCGTCCTCATTTCTTAACCGCTCTAGTGCGATCATATCGACCGCGGCTTTCGTGAATTGGATTGATAGATCGCTTACACACGTTCGTTCATCTGCAGTTGCAATCAAAAACGCTTCCACAATCTCTCTTTCGTCTCTCTTTTTCACGCCCTACCGTCTCTGTTCTTTCAAACGGTGGCCAGAACGGTATTCAGCACGTTGCCATCGAAAACGCTTATTAATGCGATAGCGTAAAGCTCCTGTTGTCCAGAAAATTCGTTGTCGGCGCCTGCGTTGTTAGCGAAAAATCTCGAGCATGACTCTGGCAGGTGGTGCCCAGGAAGCAAACTAGGAGGCAGGTGGGTCACCTAGGTCACGCGACCTTGCGGCGTCATCACAACTTGCCCATCGGAAAGCGAGCAAACTGTCCACAGTGACAATTGGCAGTTAAATTAATGACTGGTCGCTCAGGAAGACAAACCTGCGCCGCGAAAGGCCCACCGCTGGTGGCACCGTCATAGTAGGCCAGTGGCAGGAGGGGTATGTGGACTCCCAGGGATATATGAATGTGAAGTAGAAAATGAGCCTTTGCATATATGGGAATTAATTATGATATCGCGTCATACCCTCAAGGCAGAGCTTAAGTGTCCCTTCCAATTTTTGGCATCATCTAGACTTCGCACAAGCTCTGAGCACTCAGGACACTATACTATACTTGGAGCGCGCACCACTCCCAGCAGCGCAATCGCCACAACGTCTTTGCGGGGGCTACTTCTCGACGTGCCGTCACCGCCTATAACGCTGTAGCCGTCGCTATACCGAGGTATCCGTATACCGAGGTATCCGTGTTTTACGCTTTATGTACACCTCCGACACCACATTCATCGTTAAACTCTCTCGAGTCCTCGCTGCCATACCCGTTGCCGTCGCCAGTGTCACCTGAGTTCCTTCTAGCCCTTGCCGACCTGCCCAACGACGAAAATGGTGAGATAAGCAAGACGCGGCGTGTCGCGAAGACAGTGGCAGATGGCAACGTTATCACAAACGTGGTGGCACTCTGGCAGTTTTGAAGTGAAAGCTTCACAACGGCAGATTTTCAAGAGGGTAGTGTAGTTCCGTTTATCACCTTGAAAAGCTTTAGAGGTCAAACCGTGGAGCAAAGTCACGTAGGCCGTGGTGGCGCACATATGCCAAACCAAGGTGGTGGGCCACCCCCAAATCTCTTGAAGGTCAAGGTCAAAGGTTGAAGAGCTGGGAAAATTTGCGATACTGTACGACGGTGACGTCATATAAAAGGAATTTCAGTAAACAGGCACATCACTCATGGAGATATATACTCTGTTTGACAACGGGGGCGGAGAAACCGTCTGTGACGTCCGATGGAGAGCTGTGTATATATACCAACGGCGGCCGGGGGGGGAGGGGGGGGTAGACACCGCTTTTGCGACGGGGGAGGAAAACATCCCCGTCGTGATAGCGCGCCGTAAAGCGAAGCTTCAACGTTTCAATGAGGCTAGGAAGAAACGCCATGCCAAAAGACAGACGCAGAACGTGAGACACGCGTCGAGAAACGAAGGAAGAGTGCTACTGCGAAGAAACAGCAGAAAGTACTTCAGGCGGTATGTCTAACCAGCGACGCAGAGTTGGAGGTTTCTTTCGCTTCTCACCAGGTTTAATCAAAGCTAAACCACAGCTAATTTCTTTTTAAATGCTGCACGTGCAATCAGATATTCTGAACAACATCTGAGGTTTGCCTATTGGCCACTTGGCCGTGATGATGAATTAGCAGTCGTAACGTGGCTGATAGTTCGCCTAAGCCTGGCCGGCTTAGTGAGCCCGTGAGCCCGCAATGACAAGCGCTGTTTTCCGCGTGGCAGTGTGTACGCTCACGCGCCCCTCGTGTTGTGTTTCATTTCGACAAATTTGGCGCCTAGTGTACCCGGACGACCCGGACGAATATCTGCAAATAGAGTACTGTCGTGCGCTCGCACTTGTACGTAGGCCAGTGACTGTGAAACTGCTGCACTGACGCGGCCATATACAATGCGCTCCTCTGAACGGCCAGAGACAGACAGGTCGCTCATGGAAGAGCGGAGCAACTTCGCAACGGGCACAACTTTAGTGCGGTAGAACTATTAGGGGCATTTTCCGATTTCGGGCATACGTGCGCACGTCCCTGAAGCCTGTTTTGTGGCAGGCGGCCCACCTGCCCACCGGGTTGTGGGCAACCTGCCAGATGTGTACATTTGGTGTTTACTCTTGGCAGGCCTTCAAGGTAAATGCCTTCATGATAAAAGCCTTTAGGCAAATGGTCTTTGCGGCAAAGGCCTTTAGGGTGAAGGCCTACGTGGTTAATGCCTCCCAGATAAAGGCCTTTAGACAGATCTTTAAACCATAGGCCTTTCGGGCAAACTCCTTTAACACGTAAGGGTCGTAAGTATACCCATGGTAACCAGTGTTAATGCATGATATTCCGCGCTTAGCCATTTTAAACAGTGTGCTATTTTTTTTTTACCTGCTGACAAGACCCTGTCTTATTGCAGCTATTACTTGAGTTCCGTACAGTCGGGAGTAAAAAAGATTAGCACAATGGTGTCACCGCAGCAGCGAAAATCGCACTATTCGACAGGCGCGGTGCCGTGCTTTGCGAGCACACCTGGCGCTTTTGTTACCGGCGTGTTCGTAACCGAAGCGTCGAGCGCTGCTCTCTGCCGCAACGGTGGCACGTCACTGGTGCTAATCTTTTTTAATCGAGGCTGTACAAAAAGATATCAACTGCGTTGCCCTGTCACCTTGCAATTGGCTCTTGTTTGTCCAGAAGACGTCATGGAAGAACCTCGCACTTCTTAATGTTCAAGTAGCGGCTAATTGTGATGATCAAGTTTGTGCTAGAGGATTTAAAGAAATAGATACAACTTGCTGTTTGTTCTTTATTCGTGTTTGATGCAGGCAGGCTAAATTGAACGAGTCAGCAGGTGGCGCGAAAGAACCTTCGAAGCCAGTAATTAATCTAAATATATCTGGGCCATCTATAATAAGCAACCGCTGGTAAGTTTTGTTAATGGCCTAATTAATTCTGTCGTTTGGTTGATACAAGATAGTCCGCAATGGTGCCCTAGAAAATTCAGCATCTGCTTCGCTTGATAGAGGTGTGGGGTTCGATCTCCTCGGACGCTGGGTACCCACCAGTGATAGACTCGGTAAAAGCTTTCCGCTATCATAATGCTCGGCTTAGTAGAGGTGAAATGCATGGAAATTGAATCTTCCACCCTACCTTGCGTAGACGAACAAACATCAATTGTCATGGTGTTCTTTGGCCAAAGCGGTCTTTGAGACATAAAAACGCATCATCATCATGATCATCATCACCATCATAGATCATGGAATGCAACAGAAATGAAATTATGCCTCCCAGCACAAAACGCAGTGAAAAGACAGCATAGTGCACAATGCAGAACAACTCAAGGTTTCAGATAAACCGCCGCCGCGGTGGCTGAGTGGTTATGGCGCTCGGCTGCTGGCCCGAAACACGCGGGTTCGATCCCGGCCGCGGCGGTCGAATTTCGGTGGAGGCGAAATTCTAGAGGCCCGTGTGCTGTGCGATGTCAGTGGCCGTTAAAGAACCCCAGGTGGTCGAAATTTCCGGAGCCCTCCAATACGGCGTCGCTCATAGCCTCAGTTGCTTCGGGACGTTAAACCCCCAATATCCTAAACCAAACCGTTGCAAATAAACCCATTGTTAGTTTTTAAGAAGTTACTTTCAGCGCACTTTCCGAACAACTCTATGCAATTAAAAAAACGGTCACAGAACGTTGCCAATGACATCGCACGATTATCACGCACTTCACAGAGAAAAGATAAAAAAGGGAAACACACGGCTCTCTACTACTTCAATGCTTTTTATATTGTTAACAATTGTTTTTATTGGGATCTTGTGGAGGATGGATTGTTCGAATCGGTACAGGAAATTTATTTCCCTTATGTCGCGCGGGAAGAAGTTCTAGGGCTATGTCGTTGTTAGAAGATACGAATACTTAAGCGTATTTATTTTTTGCATTTATAGGAAGGAAGTGTCCAGGGTGACTGCCTCGAACAGGACGAGATGTTCTTTTTTGAAGATAGCACATTCTTCGACGAAGTTAAATAGAACTTTGCTCATCAAATAAAGAAATTTTTGCCTGGCGACTTGTCATCGCTGTGAAAGTGGGGTCAAGTTTAGTTTAGCAAGAAGTTATGTGACTGAGTCTGTTGAATCGAGTTTTTGTAGTATGAACCGTTCTACTTTCCTTTGATTGTTGCCGCCGTGGTGGCTCAGTGATTATGGTGTTTGTCTGCTGGCCCGAAAGCGGCGGTTTCGATCCCGGCCCCGGCGGTCGCATTTCGATGGAGGTGAGAGGCTAGAGACCCGTGTACTGTGTGATGTCAGTGCACGTTAAAAAACCCAAGATAGTCGAAATTATACGGAACCTTAGATTGTGACGTCCCACGTTATCCTCAGGCGCTTTTTGACGTTCGACCCCATAAACCAACCCTTTGGAACTTCTGAATTCTAGCTATTATTTTGCCTCAACGCTTCAGATAGATAGATTATGTGTTCCAATTATTATTATTCAGATAGAACACTTCCGAACTCAACCTTGTGCCTTGTGGCGCACTAGTGTCGAATATGCAGTTAGTCTGAGAGTCGCAGGTGAAAGTCTGAGCTTATGTTTCAAATACTTAAGTTGACGCTTAGGTGATGCGCAATTATTATTTACGTGCCGTTTTCAATTAAAATCCTCACATGTGGCCGCGCGTAAACATTTGAACTTACGAACACGTGCTGTACGCTTTCCGACTAACCCGTAATTAAAGGGTAAAATATTTGTGTTCATATCAATCCGCGCAAAAACTATTTTAGCATGATTTATTTTCGTTTTCCATCCACACCTAGATGTTGTGGAAAAGCGGGAAATTGTTTATGATTTTTTTCATAGTAAGATTCTAATATAACAATCGATATATCCGCAAACCTGCCTTAAGCAAACTTGCATTTTTTTGCTATTAATATTGAAGCAGGTAGACGACGACGACGACAGCGAGCGATCTAACGTGTGGAAGGAGACGAATACGACAACGAAGTTCTGGCTCTGTTGTCGGTGCCGCTGGTAGCTGTACCCTTCGCTTGTGTAAAAAACTACACACACACACACACACACACACACACACACACACACACACACACACACACACACACACACACACACACACACACACACACACACACACACACACACACACACACACACACACACACACACACACACACACACACACACACACAATATATATATATATATATATATATATATATATATATATATATATATATATATATATATATATATATATATATATATATATATATATATATATATATATATATATATATATAGGTAGTATAAGAGGGATCTCGCACAGTTTCCGCCCTCGCCGTTAGATGACGTTCTACGTCACACTCGCGGTACAACAGGACGTGCTACGTCCACCGCTATGGTCGAGGGTGGCGCTGGTGAACACTCTCAAGGTTCGCTTACACGCAGTAAACATAAATACCCACGAAAGCAGCAGATTGGACAGCCGTCGCCGTAGCTCAGTTGGTAAGAGCACCGGACGCGATATTCGGAGGTCGTGGGCGGCATGGTTGTTTTTTCTGCTGCTTTATAAGTAATTTTTTTAAACCGATTGATTGGCACTACAAATAAAAAAAAAGATTAAAAACATTCCCTGTGCCCCTTGGTTTCCGTGACTGTTGGCTTCCTTAATATGTTTGTCAAACGAGCCTCTCATTTCCTTTACCTTGTCTGCTAATAAGCTTAACGGGGGTCTCGGTTCTGGCAGTCTTGTTGCCATAGGTAGTATAAGAGGGCTCTCGCACAGTTTCCGCCCTCGCCGTTAGGTGAGGTTCTACGTCACACTCGCGGTATAACATGACGTGCTACGTCCACCGCTATGGTCGAGGGTGGCGCTGGTGAACACTCTCAAGGTTCGCTTACACGCAGTAAACATAAATACCCACGAAAGCAGCAGATTGGACAGCCGTCGCCGTAGCTGAGTTGGTAAGAGCACCGGACGCGATATTCGGAGGTCGTGGGTTCGGATCCCACCGGCGGCATGGTTGTTTTTCTGCTGCTTTATAAGTAATTTTCTTTAAACCGATTGATTGGCATTACAAATAAAAAAAATGATTTAAAACATTCCCCTATGCCCCTTGGTTTCCGTGACTGTTGGCTTCCTTAATATGTTTGTCAAACGAGCCCCTCCTTTAATTTACCTTGTCTGCTAATAGCTTAACGGGGGTCTCGGTTCTGGCAGTCTTGTTGCCATAGGTAGTATAAGAGGGCTCTCGCACAGTTTCCGCCCTCGCCGTTAGGTGAGGTTCTACGTCTCACTCGTGGTATAACAGGACATGCTACGTCCACCGCTATGGTCGAGGGTGGCGCTGGTGAACACTCTCAAGGTTCGCTTACACGCAGTAAACATAAATACCCACGAAAGCAGCAGATTGGACAGCCGTCGCCGTAGCTCAGTTGGTATGAGCACCGGACGGGATATTCGGAGGTCGTGGGTTCGGATCCCACCGGCGGCATGGTTGTTTTTTCTGCTGCTTTATAAGTAATTTTCTTTAAACCGATTGATTGGCATTACAAATAAAAAAAAAGATTTAAAACATTCCCCTATGCCCCTTGGTTTCCGTGACTGTTGGCTTCCTTAATATATTTGCCAAACGAGCCATTCATTTAATTTACCTTGTCTGCTAATAGCTTAACGGGGGTCTCGGTTCTGGCAGTCTTGTTGCCATAGGTAGTATAAGAGGGCTCTCGCACAGTTTCCGCCCTCGCCGTTAGATGACGTTCTACGTCACACTCGCGGTATAACAGGACGTGCTACGTCCACCGCTACGGTCGAGGGTGGCGCTGGTGAACACTCTCAAGGTTCGCTTACACGCAGTAAACATAAATACCGACGAAAGCAGCAGATTGGACAGCCGTCGCCGTAGCTCAGTTGGTAAGCGCACCGGACGCGATATTCGGAGGTCGGGGGTTCGGATCGCAGCGGCGGCATGGTTGTTTTTTCTGCTGCTTTATAAGTATTTTTCTTGAAACCGATTGATTGGCACTACAAATAAAAAAAGATTAAAAACATTCCCCTATGCCCCTTGGTTTCCGTGACTGTTGTCTTCCTTAATATATACGCCTCCCATCAAACATTACCACCGGCCATGCCATCGCTCGTTCTTTCTTCCCCTCGTGACCGTGGGACATTTTCTGGCACCGACCGCGTTAACGTCGACGACTGGATCCACATGTACGAACGCGTGACTACCAACAACCTATGAGATCCGACCCTTATGCTCGCAAATGTCATCTTCTATCTAAAAGACATAGCCCGAGTCTGGTACGAAACTCACGAAGAGGATTTGACCAGCTGGGACGCCTGCAAGCAGAAACTGCGCGAACTGCTTGAACGGACGCTCGGCCGAACACTCCCCGCTAAAAGGGACCTTCCATCCCGAGCTCAAACTTCTACGGAATCTTATGTTTCGTACATTCAGGACGTGTTGGCCTTCTGTCACAAAGTTGACAATAGCATTCCCGAATCTGACAAAGTGGGCCACGTGATGGGGGATCACCGACGATGCCTTCTACTTTCACGTCTACAAAAACTGCACTACAGTCGACGGCATTATTAAGGAATGTCGATGCTTCGAGGAAGCCAAAAGCAAGCGTATTAGCCAGCCGTACACACGCCTCCCCAAAACGGCTGCGACTTCCTCCCGTGAAGACCTGCTGCAAAGGCCAACTCCAGCGCCTCCAGAAAATCTGACCAGGATCATTTGATGCGAACTCGAAGCTATGTCCGCTGCCCCCCCCCCCCCCCTGCATCTACGTGATGGCGACAATCACTTGCTCACCATCTCTCTGGTACAAACCGTCGTCCGTCAAGAGCTAGCAAACCTTGGTCTCCAGCCTGTCTGCCCCGTACGTCATTCACCACCACCCGATATCACTGCGATTACTACTGGACGACCTTCGTACTTCACTCCACGTCGACGTAACCGTAACGAGTTGCGGACAACCAACGACAGGCCCATTTATTTCCTCTGCCACTGCATTGGCCACATCTCCCGTCAGTGTCGCAATTATTGGTCTCGTCGTAGCACATGCAGTCCTGTAAGCTCTCACCGCAACGACGAAGAGCCCAGCCACTTCACGCCCCCTCCAGCCCAGCACAGTGCTACCGTCTACTGCCAGATTCCCCGCTCCAGCCGCTCCCCATCCCCCTTGCGACGGCAGTTTCGTTCGGCCCAACACCGTCGCTCGTCTCCTGGCCCCTACGGACGCCCGCAAGAGACAAACTAGACGCTGCAGCGTCTGGAGGTGATGCTGCAGTACAGCCCCAGTCCCAAAATCCTCGATTAGCCTTTCGCGCACAACATTATTTGCTCGCCATTCATGTCGATGGAGTACCTGTGAGAGCCCTGATCGATACGGGCGCGCACGTATCCGTCATGAGTACAACCCTACGACGCCGCCTCAGAAAAGTACTGACCCCCGAACCCACAGCCGTTCTCCGCGTTGCCGATGGCGGAATGCCTCCTGTGGTTGAACTATGCACAGCACGTGTGACCATATCCGGCCGCCATACGTCCGTTCTATTATCTGTTCTGGACCAGTGCCCTCATGAAGTCATTCTTGGCCTCAACTGCCTGTCTGAGCATTCAGCCCTCATCAAAGCGAGACCAGTGTTGTTCAGCTTGACATTCCTCATTCTGCTGAGTCGCCGTCCCCAGTTAAACCTCGTCTTTTTGCTGTCGACTTTGTCCGTCTACTGCCTCAAGCCGCAACTTACATTTTTTTCTCATCTGTTCCCCCTGACCCTGATGGTCACTACGTAGTTGCTCCGGAGCTTGACGTCGCCCTCACGCGAAGCAATTGCGTTTGCGCACACTGTCTTTACAATGTCGGAAAACCGAGCATACCTTCCGGTCCTGAACTTTGGCTCGTCCATCCAACCGCTCCCGCCAGGCATCTCACTCGCCACGCTGTGCTGTGCTGGCGAATGTGTCATATCAGTTTTGGACAGATGCTTACCTTCCACTCATCAATGCCTGTTGCCTGTGGCCACATCACCAGAGAAACCAACGGACGACTACACCGACATGATCGCTTCTGATCTACCGCCGATGCAAGCTCACGATCTTAGGTGCCTCTTAACACCTTTTCGCGACATCGGCGACTTTGATGCACGTGTTTTGACTCGTACCTCTGTGGTGATGCCTCGCATAAACACCGCCGATGCCGCTCCTCTCTACAGACGTCCGTACCGAGTGTCCAGCGCTGAACGCACCGTCATAAATCAAGAGGTGGACAAGATTCTCGCAGAAGACATCATCGAGTCATCGTCAAGCCCTTGGGCTTCACCAGTCGTCCTAGTAAAAACGAAAGAGGGCAGCTGGCGCTTCTGCGTTGATTACAGGTACCTCAACCGCATCACAACAAAGTACTTATATCCTCTCGCAATGATTGATTATGCATTAGATTGCCTGCACGGCGCCAAATGTTTCTCTTGAATTGATCTTCGATCGGGTTACTGGCAAATTGCCGCTGATGAAAAGGACCGAGAAAAGACCGCGTTAGTGACGCCTGATGGCTTATACCAGTTTAAAGTCATGCCGTTCGCGCTCTGTAACGCGTGGGCTACCTTTGAACGAATGATGAACCCCCTCCTTCGAAGCTTTATGTGGTCTACCGGCCTCTGCTACCTAGACGATGTTGTGGTTTTCTCGCCTACTTTTGCCATGCACCTCGAACGCCTCTCCAGTATTATGACAGTGTTCCGTAATGCCGGACTCCAGCTTAACTCATCAAAATGCAAATTAGGTCACCGCGAACTCACTATTTTCGGACACCTTGTTGACGCTTCTGGTGTACACCCAAATCCAGTAAAAATTACAGCCGTGAAAGACTTTCCTCTTCCAAGGTCGTCGAAAGATGTGCGCAGCTTTGTCGGCTTGGGCTCATATTTTAGTCATTTTATCAAAGATTTCGCCGGCATCGCTCGTCCTCTCACCGGCCTTCTAAATAACGACATCCTCTTTATCTGGGGCCCTGCTCAAGAGTACTCATTTTCCTCCTTCATTCATTTGCTGACCACTCCGCCCATCTTAGCCCATTTTTACCCGTCGCCTCCAAGAGAGGTTCACACCGACGCCTCCGGATATGGGATCGGCGCCGTGCTAGCCCAACGTCAAGAGGGTCAAGATCGAGTCATCGCTTATGCCGGCCGCCAACTTTCCGCCGCAGAGCAAAATTACTCCATTACTGAGCGCGAGAGTCTCGTCCTTTTCTGGGCAGTAGCTATATTCAGACCTTACCTGTTTGGCCGTTCATTCGCTGTTGTCACTGATCACTACGCTCTCTGTTGGCTGTCTTCACTAAAAGATCCCACCGGTCGCCTTGGTCGCTGGGCATTGCGCTGCAAGAATATTCATACTCCATCGCGTACAAGTCAGGGCGTCATCACCAGGACGTTGACTGTTTATCCCGATACCCTGTAGAGCCACCTGACCTAGAAGACGCTGAGACCATGTCCTACCTCTTAGCTATCTCAGATTTCACTGATATCGCCAACGAACAGCGCCACGACACATCTGTGCAACCTATATTTGATGGCCTTCGCTCGGCAAACCTATCTTCGTCTCTGAAACTTTAGGTGCTCAATAATGGCATTTTGTATCGCCGAAAACTACGCTCCAATGGCCCTCCGCTGCTGCTCGTCATACCCCAACATCAACGCTCTTCTCTCCTTCAAGAATTGCACGATCTGCCGACAGCCGGCCACCTTGGCGTATCCCGCACGTACGCTCGGGTGCGGCACCGCTTCTTTTGGCTTGGTCGGTATCGTTCAGTCAAGCGTTGCGTTGCCGCTTGCGACCTGTGTAAACGTCGAAACAGGCCCTCCACTTTACCTGCCGGTCTTCTACAACCCATCGACATACCTCTGGATTGTTTTCACCGTGTTGGCCTTGACCTTCGTGGCCATTTTCCCTCATCCCTCTCCGGCAACAAGTGGATCGCTGTCGCAACTGATAATACGACTCGGTACGCGATCACGCATGCTTTTCCTTCCAGCTGAGCAACCGATGGCGTCGATTTTCTTCTACACGACTTCATTCTTCACCATGGCGCCCCTCGTCAAAAGCTCACCGACCGCGGCCGTTATTTTCTGTCCTGAGCAGTTAATGGCAACCTTCGTTCGTGTGCCACGCAGCACCAGCTCGCGACAGCTTACCATCCATAAACCAACGGGCTTACTGAGAGGTTCAACCGCACGCTCACCGACATGTTAGCAGTGCACGTCTCGCCAGACCACCGATATTGGGACGCAGCCTTGCCTTATGTGACGTTTGCGTATAACTCTTCACGGCATGACACAACAGGCTGTTCCCCTTTCTACCGTTTGTTTGGTAGGCACCCCACCTTGCCGTTGGACACACTCATGCCGCCTTTTTCAGTCCCCACCACTGCTTATTCTCGGGACGCCATTGCCCAGGTAACGCTGACGCACCAAATAGCCCGTAGTCAGCTCCATGCCTCTCAAGTTTCCCAGAAGTCCGCCTACGACCGCCGTCACCGGGAAGTCGAATATAACCCCGGATCACTCGTCCTTCTCTGGACGCTGTTTCGCAGCGTCGGTCTTCTTCTTCTTCTTCTCCTCAAGTAATATGGCACATAACCACGTGGGGGGATTGGCCAAGGTATAGAGTAGAATCTCTCCGAGAAGCTTCTTTCTCACTACCGTGGCCCTTGCCGTCTAGTGCGCAGTGTCACCGACGTGAACTATGAATTTGCTCCCCGTGTGTCCTCGCCATCGTCCTCTGGCCCCACCACCGACACCGTCCACGTATGCCGCCTTAAACCTTATCACGACGCCCATGTGTCGCCACCCTAACGCCGAGACGGCGTTTAAACAGCCGGGGGTCCTGAAGCAGGTAGACGACGACAATGCGCGATTGAACGAGTGGAAGGAGACGAAGACGACAACGAAGTTCTGGCTGTGTTCTAGGTGCTACAAGAGTTGAGGGGGCCACAGGGTGGTTGCCTCTCTCTGGCTTGGTGACGTGGCCCAGCAACCCAGGCTTCGGGGCAGTGGCTAAGTACCTGGCGGTGTTGCGCTAGCTTCCTAAATTCTCCTTCTTTTTGTCTATGCCTGCTTGCTCCTGTTCTGGGGTGATCGGGCGAGGGACGAGAGCTTAATGTCTACTTCTTCTCCCGGCCAGGGGTTTTCCCCTTGGTCGGCATCTCTTCCTCAAGACCAGCTCCCAGTTGATCTCTTTTTCCGCAGTGGTGTTTCGAGCATTCCGGTTACTTTAGTGCCTTCCGATGGAGGCGCTATCCAACTGAACAACCCGGAGGCAGTGCAGGCGGCCCTTCAGTCCACATCGAAGCACTTTATGCACATTACCGATGTCCGGCAGTTCGGCAGGGGTGGTATTTTGTGCAGGTCGCCGGATAAAGACTGTATTGAAGACCTTCTAAAGTGTACGACCTTCGCCAACCACCCGGTGAGCGCATTCGTTCTGCCTCGTCTAGCATGCTCCAAGGTCTTGGTCCGAGGGGTCGACTCTCGATTGAGCCCTGCGGAAACGCTTGAGAACCTCTCGCCTGCAGGAGTGATTGCTGTCCATCGATGCAGCAGGATGGTTGACGGAGTAAAAATTCCTACGGTGGTTGACGGAGTAAAAATTCCTACGGAGTCCGTCATTGCCACATTTGCAGGAATATTTTGCCCGTCAGAGATTAAGGTGTGGCCATTGGTTTTTCGAGTAGATGCCTTTCACTCACGACCCCTTCAGCGTCAAAACTGCTGGCGATTTGGCCACAGCGGCAAAGCCTGCAAATCGGCCTTACGCTGCTGTGCCTGTGGGGAACGTCATTGCAGAGAGGAATGTCCTGAACAGCAAGAGAAATGTTTGTGTAGCGGTGCTCACCCTGCTGATTCACCTGACTGTCCTGCACGAGCACAAGAAGTTCAGGTTCTTGAGCTGATAGACAAGCGCAGATGCACGCGGAGAGAGGCTTTTGCCGCATTCAAGGGGAGAGCCTCAGGCTACTCTGGTGTGGCCGCCAAATGCCCACCCATAATGGATTCTAGTTGGTCCCAGGCTATTACAGCGGCAGTTGAGAAAGCTGAGGCAAATGCAATGGATCGCATTATGGAAACCGTGTCCGCGTGCATTTCGCAGGTCATAGCTGCACAGATGACCAATCTTCTGCAGGCGTCCACCGCTCCGCTCTTGTCTTCTTTGGCTTCGGAAGCTGCCCCTCCTTGTGTAGTAATCGATTCCGCTCCACAGGGCCAAAACCAATGTGAGCAACAAAAGACCCCTCAGGCCTCTCCTTCGACCAGCGTTATGGACTCCTCATCTATAGACTGTATGGATATGGAGTCTGATCTCCACGCCCAGAAAAGAAGTGGGTCTCCTCTGAATATTGCAGGCCCATCTTGCCCCCAGTTAAAGACAAAGAAAAGTAACGCAAGTCAAAATGCTAAGACCAGGATTCTAGAAAAGGCAGTCGCGGTTGCGGCACTCCCGCCAAAATAGGGTTCTTAAGTGTACTACAGTGGAATTGTCGATCTATATTTTCAGCTTCAACAGATTTAAATTACCTATGCAATCACCTTCTACCAGATTTAGTTGCTTTAGAGGAAACATGGCTAACTTTAAATTTCAGTTATACTCTCAAGAATTACCATCCTTTCCGGCTTGACCGGTCATCATGAGGGGGAGGGTTGTTAGTGCTCATCTCTACAACATTTTGCCACAGGGCATGCATTTCTTTCCAATATGCGGGCAATGAATGTGAAATCCTTGCGGTTGACCTCAACGTCACAGGTAATCAGCCCTTTGCGGTAGCTAATGCATATTTCCCGTCTGGTGTGCGTGACACTCGGCCCCTTGACTCATTCATGTCTGGTAGCCGGTCTCAGGTTCTATTACTTGGAGACTTCAATTCGCACCATGTGGCGTGGGGGTTTAAAACAGACAGCTTTGGTTCTAGACTATTTGATTGGGCTTCTGACAACAACTTGCTTTGCAACAATTCCGGATTGCCTACGTTTGTTCGGAGCCAATGCCGCTCTGCCTTGGATTTAACTTTTTCTTCCCCAGGAGTCTCTGTTATGTCTTGGGCGCCTGTTGACAATGCAACAAACAGTGATCATCTACCGATTAGTTTCAAGTTTGCGTGTAAATTAACTCTTCCTGAGCGACATCAGCGCACGTTAATAAATTACAGTTGCTTTAAAGACACGCTAAAATCAGCCCTCCAAATCACTTCAGACACTTGCGTTCCGACAAGTGCCGAAAGCGAGGCTGCACATCTATGTTCAATACTGGACCATGTAAGGCAAAAGTCTGAATTTTTCGTTAAGAGAACCAAGGGTGCAATCGCGAACAATTGGTGGAATGCTGAGTGCACGCGTGCATATAGACGACGGAAAGCAGCTTGGAAGAAACTTCTCATCAATGCCCAAAAGATTAGTTGGATTATAAGTATGTTGCAGCAACATTTAAGCGCACCGTCGCCCGTGCAAAGGAGGAGTATAATACAAATCACTACGAATTTCTTTCACGATCAGGAAATAAACGAGCTTTGTTTAATTTTATGAGGCGCAACAAGGTGATTCCACCAGCTGCCAACATTGAATCTCTCGTTCAGTCCCCTGCTGACATCGCAAAGGCCTTAGAGGATACTGCGTGTGGCTTAGAGCTTCACTTTACATCTGCCTTACCTTCTCCTACTATATTTACATGCACCTCAAGCGATTTCACTGAGGTCTCTATGCCTGAGCTGTCGCAAATTGTTCTGCGCTTATCCCCAGCGGCTCCTGGCCCCATAAGGTCACTTCATCTATGATCAAAATTTTGTTCAATGAATCTCCTGCAGACCTGTTGGCTCTAGTTAACCATTCTATTAAAGGTCCTTGGATACCGCATGAGTGGCGTCTTGCTGAAATAGTTCCACTGCTTAAAAAGCAAGGGGAGGGCTTAACTTTAAACAATATACGCCCAATTTTCTTAACATCGAACCTAGTGAAATTTGTGGAAAGGGTCCTTCTCAGCCGTGTCATGTCATTCATTTCAGAAAATGCTATATTGAATCCATGTCAAATTGGTTTCAGGCCGGGTTGTTCAATTTGGTGTGCTTATACTGACCTAGAGAGTCGTATTAAATTAGCTCAAAATAGAAAACAGTTTGTGGCGCTTGTCACCTTGGATGTCAGTAAAGCATACGGCAGCGTTGAGCACTCGACTCTATTGCTAAGATTACAGGAACTGAACTTCCCATGCTATTTTGTAGCCTGGATTTCTGCTTTTTTTCAAAATATAGAATTTTAGTGCTGTCAAAATGGTGTTTCCTTAAGGAGATTTCCACAGACAAGAGGTGTACCGCAAGGATCAGTTCTCTCACCATTTCTTTTTAACATTTTTCTAAGCTCAATTCCATGCATTCAAAATGTGAACACTTATGTGTACGCCGACGATATTACATTTTTTGCAACAGCAGGTGACATTCACACTGTTTATCGAACCCTGCAAAATTACCTCAATGTTCTTGACAACTGGTTAGGAAGAATTCATCTGTCCCTTAATGTGAAGAAATGCGCATTGTTAGTATTTCCAGTTTCTGTTCCTGTAAATATCTCCCTGGTTTATAGAAATAACATAATACCTCAAGTTCAGATGGTGAAGTATCTCGGAGTAATATACGACTCTACTCTTTCCTGGCGGCTACACATTGAGCAACTTTCTGCAAAAGGAGTTCGGGCCATTGGTATCCTGCGTAGGCTTTGTAGTGCTAGCTCAGGTATGAGAAGGCATACACTTCTGATGACTTATAAAATGTACGTCCGCCCAATTTTGCAGTTCGGGTGTGTTTTATTCTCGGGAGCTCCTGCCTATAAACTTCGCCCTCTTGTGCTGATGGAGCGTGAGAGGTTGCGCCTTTGTCTTGGGCTTCCAAAATATGTCGCCAATGCTGTTCTGCACCTTGAGGCGCGAATGCCATCGTTATCAGCTAGGTTTCGCCTTTTAACAGTTCAAACATTTTTAAAATTGTGCGTCTCACCTCTTCGCGCTTCCAGTATAATATTACTTAGTCAACCTTCCGCCTTTTTTAGTGCTGCCTGGTCTCGTTTTCATACCCCGCAAGTATGATACGTGCAGTCCCTCCTTGATCCCATAAATATTCATTTCACAGATGTCCGCCAATTGTATAACAACTCATCATCTGTCCAGATTGAATTCGATGACATTTTCCCATCGAATGCAAAGCTGCAGCCCTTCCCGCTTCTTCAGGGTCTGTTGCAGGACCACCTAAGGTCCTTTCCCTCTCATGTTCTTATTGCTACCGATGCCTCGCATGATCGCGAGAAGGCAGGTTTGGTAATTTTTTCGCCTTCACTGGATTGGTCTTTTTCTCTCCGTCTTCCTGACTTCACTCCCATTTTTCTGGCTGAATTATTAGCAGTAATCTTAGCCTTACGAAATTTAGAAACTACCGTTTGCCCAGGTCGTGGTTATGACAGACTCTCGGTCCATTTGCTCTTCCTTATCCTCACCCACTGAGTCTCGGGCATTACGCCTCTTTAAGTTCCTGATTCCGCTCCATCTAAATTCGGTAAGTTTGCTTTGGGTACCAGGTCATATGGGCTTTCACTTAAATGAGGTTGCAGATTCCTTAGCAAGAGCCTCTCTCTGCGGCCCAGTTGTTGCTGTCCTGCCAACGTGTGCATATACAGCTGCGGTGAGGTTTCGCAGCTACACAATATTTCAGGAATTTGCTGCCTCGGCTCTTACATCACCTTTCGAAGATCACCATCTTCTGCATCCTTGGAGTAGCAAAGACTGGCGCTCGCGCAGGCTGGAGGTCTCTTTGACGTGTTTGCGTTGCCGGGTTCCCCTTCTAAATTTCTACCTTCACAGATCTGGCCTGACCGCTTCCTCGTTGTGCCCTTTTTGTGCCGAACCTGAGACAATAGATCACTTCCTGCTGTTCTGCCTCCGCTTCTCTCATTTGAGGAAGCGTCTTTTGCAAATTCCATTTCGTCAATTGGGCTTGCATGTGTCCCCCGCGGTTGTTCTTTCCATTGGCGCTTCTTTGCTTGGACGAAGCGACAGGAATGTGCGCTCTGCTGTGCAAAATTTTCTTCAAGAAACGCAGCGACTCCCATTCTAATTCCTTTTTCCCGCTCTCAGTCAGTACGACGTTGAAACACTACAGGCATTGTATACTATTATGCATATTAAGCCATTGTCCCGTCCTCGATCTCCAAGTTAACAGGACACCTGTCCTTCCGTCTTCCAATCTATCAGACTACATACTATTACCACTCCTTTTCCCGTCAAATCTTTCCTGTATCCAGCAATTAACCGCCTGTGTCTTGGCCACTCCCCCGTAGTGGGTATGTGCCAGCAACGTCTGAGGCCTCCCCCCTCCCTCTTCTTGTGCCGTTCGCAGCTGTACCCTTCGTTTGTGTACATAACTGTAAATATATTCTTTCCCGCAAGAATATTTTTGCTGTCGTCAAAAACGTGCCACATTGGTTTTCTATGGGACTCTTAACTACTCGACGTGTGTGAAGGACAAACTTGAAGAGAAAGATTTTGCTGAGCATGGGAAGAATGGACTACTACCTTCAATGTTTTCATAAGAGTTGCCTAACAATTAAAATTGATGTCCAAGAATTCTGGACTTGCTGGAACATCATTCATGAATAGTATTGAAACCCGCATGCAACGTGTCTTTATCTTCATGATATGAAGCTTTTGAACCAATCCGGAAATCATCTACAAAAAGACAAGCGTAATTTTGGTGTTAATTCTTTCAGCAGTACCGCCACTAATATAACTTAAATATCGGAGTGAACCAAGCACTGATTCCTGGGGAACTCCTGAAATTACCAGCAACATTCCAGATTTTGCGAGACGCGCTTCAACTAACTGCATTGTGTACGACAGAAAAGGCTGAATCCGCAGGAAACCTTTCCTGTTAATACCATCTTAAGTCAGTTTTATGTGCAGGTAAGAATGTGCAACCCAGTCAAATACTTTTGACAAGGCGAATCATACAGCGTCCATCTGGGTTATTTTGTCAATAGTGTGGGTAAAATAATTAAAGGTTTCGGTGAGCTGTGTTACCATTGACAGACATTTTCTGAACCCATGCTGATTCGGAGTGACAGTATCAGTGCTCTGAAATCAGCTAAACACGCTCTTTTATTAAGATATGCCCCAGGATACTACAGCGCGTTCATGTTATTGAAATTGGCCTGTAGTTTTCAACACTTTAATTGCTTACAGGTTTCTGCACATCGACCAACCGTGGGCGTAACCAGTTGGACGATAAACTATGTTTCTCTAAAGACACGTCAACGATAAATAAAAGATGCTTCGCAATCTATTTTGCATAGTCTCTTTAAAAAAATTTTTTTGAGAACGCCTTCGGGACAAAACGACTTCTTGCTGCCCATGTTCAGTAAAATGGAAAGAATCTTCTCTTCGGATAGAATAATGTCTTCAATACCCGAACGCCCATCAACATCCAGTTCATTAAAGTGTGGTGAGAGGGAGTAAAAAAGTGTGACATTTGCACCGGATCACTAATATCACGTGCATTATCTGCAACACAGTCATTTCTTTCGGCGGAGCAAAATAACGCGAGAACCGCTGCGGTGATTGCTTCATAAAGTTTTGTTATCGTGTTACAGCAATAATTTTCTTTGCCTTAGGCTTTAGAAATCGACGCGCTTCAGTGGGTTCAGACATCAAATTTGAGGCTGTAGAAAACTTGTTAAGAGCCTCCTCTATAAGTAAGCTCACCCGTGGCGAAGTATTGGTTGCGACAAACACTTAAAATATATTTTAATTCAGCTCCAAATACTCCGTAAATCGTCTTTCTCACGACCGAGACCCAGAGCTAGCGCTGTAGTTTGTGACGTAGAGCTGTGGGAACGATATCAGTGAACAGAAGTGACATCACAGCGCACTAACGTGACGTATTATGAACGGCGACACTCGACATCGGCCAGGCGCTGAGCGGTCGGTATGCTGATCGGCAAATATGCCGTTGCTGACCCACCAGCCAGACTTCTGTGCACTGCGAATACGCAAAACGAGCGACTACATATCAAATGTTCACCCTTTGACTCGCCAGCGTTAAAATGCCTAGCGAGTCCGCGGGGTTGATTTGTGCGATGCCGACGATTATGAAGAGAATGTTCACAAGTTTTAGCTATTACAAATGGTCATCGAGCACTGCTTTGACAAGAATGACCTGAAATCAACGATTGCTAATATCTTATAGTGTCCAAGCGTCCGTGGAGGTGAAGCTGGTGTTGTTGGCGTTGGGGGCACCACCTGGATGGGTGGCATCAGCGCTGGAGATACCCCTGGCAGTAGCAGGTGGTAGCGTCCTCCATTGACTCCCCGGAACGGGCTCAGGAACGGCAGGAAGTCCACGATGCGAAGCCATAGAACGCGAGCTCCCCGGAGCAGTAGCCGGCGTCGCTCTCTTCCAGCCGAAGCGTCCCTGAGCCGCCAGAGCCTCCGCTTCTCTGTTCTTCACCACCGTGCCTCGCTCTCACTCGCCCTTTTATAGCCTCGGTGTTACTCCACGTAAGCCTTGTCGTCGTCTTGTCCTTCTTCTTTTCCCCAGCAATCATCTCTCTCCATCTCACCGACTGCTTCTCCAGCAATCATCTTTCTCCGCCGCACCGAATGCTTCTTCTTCATCTTCTTTAGTCTTCGGTTAATTTAGACTCTCTAGTATATGTGACATATACAATGCAAATACATTAAGAGGGAAGCGCTGCTGCTAGCCAAGGTGACCCTGTCTGCCGCCAGATGCATCGGCCGGCAGCAGTCGTCGGCGTCGCATATGTGCAACAAATTAAACCATTTTAATTATTAAATATTGGCGGCGAACATAATTCTAAATTAAGAAATTTAAAGTGAAGTTTTGATCACATCGGAAAAAGCAGTTACAACGAGTAAGTAACGCCGGACGTACGCGGTGTCGAAAATCTGGCAATGATGCGTTCCCCAGGCTGGCGCTCGCTTTCATCGGCGTTCATGCTGAGTTGCCGCACTGCTTAAACAAGTAAACATACAATAGGTGCAAAAAAGCAGAGAATATTCATCCTAAGTAGAACATTGCTTTACATTTAATGCCGAACGAACTGGCAATTGCTGCAATATGTAAACAAAATAGAGCTGAGGCGCAGTCTTCGTCATGGGCGCATTCCTGGCGCAGTTACGTAATTCCGTACTCGCGCGGTAAATGCCGAATCCGGTAGAATGATCTTGAAGCATTAATTTAGCGAATACATGGGCTGTTTCCTACACAAGCAGCAGAAAAAGCGAGCAGCAGATATCGTAATCAGCAGCTACGGTACATGGTTCAGGTGTCCAACGATATATGAGGCAGATACTGCGCCATTTCCTTTCCCCAAAAACCAATTATTATTATCATTACGGTACACGGAGCAGTCTCGCTGCGCGGTTACGCTGGCAGAGCGAAGACAGCGACGGGTATTGGTGATCACGAACAGTAACGACATGGTGTCGTTGTAATGTAGCCACGGGGTCGTCCGAATGACGCGCTGTCGGCTACGGGCCACCGACAAAGACGCCCGCCCAGCATCGGCGTCGTTGTAGTGTGGCAAAGCTATAGATACAACGCAGAAAACGCGTTGGCATACGGGGGATGCCGACTGAGATTTGCCCAAGTGAGCCGCTTGGTTTTAGAACTCGACATCGCCCTCGCCCACTTGGCTTTGCTCAGCTTATCGCAGTACCAGCCGGCATTTTGAAAGGCCCTCGTATGCAGAGCGTATGTACAAGAGCAGACGACGCAGCGGTCCGTGTGTCACTAGTTTTGAGAGCTGCATGACGAGGGCTGCTTCTCGTTCATGGGAGTGACGTCATAACACATCCCAGTGCTCAGAAACCGAAACCAAAATCGCTTAATATAAATAATGCGAGCGATAGGAAATTATTTACCGCGCACATATGAATTGTGGAGTACGTATCACGCGTCCTGGAGCAATACGCAATGTTTGAAACAAAGAACACGCCAACCGAATATTTGGTGCGTCCACCCCTTTAAAGGGGTCGAATGTGTGTGGCTTGCAGCTGAAACAAGTGAAGCCCTTTTTGGCTAGCATTTGAAATGGTGACGTAATCGCCGATTTAAATCACGATGGCTGGTCACGTGACCAACCACGCGGCAAACCACGTGATCAGCCACGGCGCCGGCAGCTGCTCCGCACCACGTGACCAACCACGTTACAGCGTGGCGGCGCAGCCACAGGGTGGCGCTGCCGCCACGCTGAAGGCTCGAAATTCTACTGTAATGTAGCTATCGCTACAAAACCAACGCCACCGAAGGCAAAGCCTGCTGAGAGTTGCTTCCCAGCCTCAAACGTGGTAAAGTAGGGTGTGGTTGACGGCAGCGGAAATTTGAAATCTTATCTTCCGTTACGTGATACGAAATTTCCTCGCACTCCTCCGGTACTTTGAGAAGAAGCCTAAAATTCAATCCTCGATTACGTGACTATTTTAAATGCTCGCGCTAAAACACTTGACACGCTTTATCAACAGCCTATATAGATTTCAAGCCTTGGATATCGCGCAATTCTCAAAAAGTGGTACAGCTGCCCTTTAAGAATCCCAGACAAGAATTAGATCTGAGTCTGATTTCTTACTTTTTCGCCGCTTACGTCTTATTCTTCGCTTCAGCAGAATGAATGATTTCTCTATTCTCCCAAGGGTTGCGCCTCCTGTCTTAATTTTCTTTGGAAGAACATTATATATGTCATACCTAATCACACTCTTAAATTCCGGCCACATGGCATCAACGTCATTTGCTCCGTCACAAGGGTACAGCGTTATTTATAAGTGACAGAAGGCTGACGTGGTCAGCCCTCAAGAAGTGTCTGACATATACAGTTTCTCTCTTCGCATGGTTCTCAGACAAGGACTTTTTTATACAACTGACCCAAGCTTATTATCATGCAGCCCATCAGAAACGCAAACATCATAGTGAGAAATCTTACAAATACCAGGTCCAGGAGTTACTATGTATTTCATCCAATTCATCTACAACTTTCTTCAGATCCGTATTAAATGCAATGTTCAGTAATATCGGTGCATGTTTAATCTGCTGATGGCACATCATAATCGCCAACGTACATTTTTGATATTGAAACCCCTTGGGATAATTAAATGTTTATTTTGTGGGACATTGCTGGAAATAAAACTTTTTATAGTTCGCAATAACTGCAGTGCAGAAATAGGCGGCTGTACACTGTCCTTAAATACACAGCACATCATAAAGAATTCATTTCCACCATATGCTTTCTTTACCGGGATCCTTTTCGTTACTGGGAGTTCGATTTCATCACGAAAAGTAACAGCGACGCCTCCGCAGTGTAAGTCACGATACTGACAGACTATTTTCTAAGATGGCCGGATTATCTCACAGCCTTGGATCTCAAAGCGCAACCAGGATACTGTCACGACCACTATATCATGAGTGTATCGGATCGACATATGTTCAAGCTCATTTCGACCCCTTTAAAATGTTTTAATCATGAACAATTGTCTCTTATTGTACTGAAGCGACACCTTCGTGCTTCTTTCCTGCTGTGTACTAGACGAAACAGAACGATTTGCGTTCTCTCGCCACATACTACAGTAAAGTAGTGCAGTATTGCTTACAATATGTGTCTAGATCATTTCATGTGACCTTCACCCTGAATGGAAAAGTCTCTAAAAGACGATTTCTAATACCTATTAAGTTGCCCTGTAAGAACCAGAGGGGGTACAGGTTTCGGCATCTGGACTGGCACAGGATTGAGCCATTTTTGGTAAGCGGTGCCTAGCTCCAAACCACCTTTCCCTGCGGCTTCAATTGGAAGCACTCTGTAAGTCTAGCGACACAGAGCGACCGGCGCACCACAGTTCCGCCGTGGCCTGGCGCACCGGCAGAGGGCGCCTGGCTGCTGTTCATTCTTGCTTTTACGCCGCAGAATAACGTTGCGATGATGATTTTATTATTCCTTATGAGAACGCCAGTGCTAAAGATGCGTCCAGCAGTGGTGAGGCGTTGCTGGGGCGGAGTCTGAACGGAACGACACGTCTTCGGCACAGTGGTGTCGCGCGTCGTAGGCTCTCGTCGCCGTCTGGTAAAGTCCTGATGAGTGGGCTGCGCGAGAAAGAATTATACACGTGAAACACAGCTACTGTCCTGCAACCTTTATTTCTTCAGTTCGACGGCTGCCAAGTTGGTGAGAGCGGCCATCACACAAGCGCAGTCCTTCAGCGAGAGTTTGTGGTATTAGTGCTATACACGCATAGCCGCCAACGGGAGCTAGACGCCAGCGTTAAAAGCATGCAATAAAACTGACTGTCCTTTTACGCACCCCCGCGCCACCGCTGGCTGGTGCGCTACGCCTAGGATAAATTCATATATTTTACTGGAAAGAGTACTCAGGTGATATAATCGGCTGCAGATTTTTCGAAAATTGGAGTGTAGCAGCAGTGGGCACATTCGGTAAGATGACGTCGTGGAACTCAGCAGATACTATCAGCTGCGAAAGAAACGTGGAACAGAACTGATAACCTGGCGAAGTTTCTGCTAAGATCGATCGGGCGTATCACCAAAATGGTAGGAAAGACGGTTATCTTTATCCAGGATAATAAAGCTCGACTTCCAGCACTTATGTTCCTAACCTTTTGAGATCGAAAAGATATCGTAAGTTTATAATTCGGTTATCGAGGTGTTGTTTAGAAGAGTCTGGTTTGGTTGGTTTGGAGCGTTTGACGTCCCAAAGCGACTCAGGCTATGAGATACGCCGTAGTGAAGGGCTCCGGAAATTTCAACCACCTGGGGTTCTTTAACGTGCACTGACATTGCACAGCACACGGGCCTCTAGAATTTCGCCTCCATCGAAACTCGACCGCCGCGGCTGGAATCAAACCCGCGTCTTTCGGGCCAGCAGCCGAGCGCCGTAACCACTCAGCCACCGCGGCAGCTGTTTAGAAGAGTCGTGAGCACGTCTTCGTCATATAAGCGCGTATGTTTCGTTAAACCAGGTAGTGAAACTTTCGGAGTGCTGTGTGCTTTTGGACATAATATGCAGGCAGAACTGTGCGGATGCGTGAGAGCCTAGTCCGTCTTCTTGCTAGACTTCGCCAACGGCGGACGTGAGGGTTTATTGGCTGTTATTTCATGTATGAGCAAGACGAATGATGGATGTGAGGTGTATGGGCGCCTCGACGTCATCTCATGGCATGAACGGTACCCGGCACGTTGCAGTAGAAAAGCCTATTGGCGCCATCTACACGTCGCACGCGGTCTGCGCACTGAAGACAATGGATACTATGCTTCGAGCGCGTCGGGAGGTGTCTTACCGCCAGCACCGTAATCGTCACCAGCGTCTATCCGGGGGCCCTTTATCAACAGGCCGTATCCGCCTTCAACGTTGCAGCCATCGCGAGTGTCTTCCGAGGAGTCCATTTTTGGTCTTTCATGCACACCGCCTGCACGACATCCATCGCTATTCTCTCTCGAGGAGCCCTTTGTTGATGTAGCACCATGCCTGGTCACCAGCGTCATCTTCTCTTTCGCCGATGTCATCTGCTCCTTCGCCGGCGTCATCTGCTCCTTCGCCAGCATCATGTGATCCTTCGTCGGCGTCATCTGCTCCTTCGCTAGCGACATCTCCACCTTCGCCGGCGACATCTTACCCTTCGGCAGCGTCATCTGACCCTTCGCCGGCGTCATCTGATCCTTCGCCGGAGTCATATGATCCTCCGCCGGCGTCATATTCTCCTTCGCCGGCGTCATCTGCTCCTTCGCCGGCTTCATCTACTACTTCGCCGGCGTCGCCGCCTTCGCCAGCGTCGTTGCCAGCATGATCCGCGTCGCCGGTGACATCTCCGTCGCCAAGCTCCTCTTCTTCGTCATTTCACCTTAGTTCGCTCTATCCCTTGCTCAGTGCCGGAAAAGGTGCAATGAGCAATACATGGGGCGCGCACTGGAGCCTGCCGCGATGTCGCAAGGACTGTAGCAGCTGTGCTCAAGACAACGTTGTCACCAACGTCGTGCCGGTAGAGGGAAACGAGTTATACCTGCTTACTTCATTCGATCGGGCGGTGTGTTTGCATGCTGCAGTTGCAGCTCCGAAATTCTGAACAAGATCTACTGTAGGCCTATGGGCCACTTGACGGTGATAATTTTTATATGAGCAGTCGTTATGTGCCTGATAGTAGACCTATAAGCATGGCCGGCTTAGTGACGCCCGCGAGCCCGAAGTGACGAGCGCTGTTTTCCGCGTGGCAGTCTGTACCGTGACGCGCGCTAGATGTTGTTTCAGTTCGAAAAGTTTTCCGCCTAGTGAACCCGGAAAAGTTGATGCAGATGCGCTACTGTCGTAGACGTTCGCACTTCTGAGTGGGCCAGTGACCGTGTAACTCTTTCACTTGCGCGAGCGTATACAATGTGCTCCTCGACGCTGCCAGAGACAGACAGGTCGCTCATGGAACAGTGCAGCAACTTCGCAACAGCCGTAAATTTTTACCCGATGACAAGGCCGTACATAGTTCTATAGCTCTTCCTTGGCTTCCGCACAAATTATGTGAACTAAATTGACTTGTCGGATGCCAGAACGCAATTGTTTGACCGAGATATCATGGCAGAACCACACTGTTCCTTGCGCTCAAGAAGCGGGTTATTGTGAGGGTTAGGTTTGTGCCAGATGGCTCAATAAAACTGCATATTTTGAATTCAGCTCCTGCTCTTTTAATTGTATTTAATGCAGGCAGTCCAAATTGAAGCAGTAAGCATGCGGTATGAAAGCGCCATCAAAGCCAATAATTAAACTCCATTTTTCTCTGCCTTTCTTTAATAAGTCTATCGGTTAGCTGAAGCGAATATGGTGTAGAGTAAATGAAATGTAACAATTTGCATTCAGTTCGATCATTCAAATAATAGCGAGCGAATTAAGTAGTACTGTTCAGCTCAATATGTAAATATCTAGATATTTGAAATCACCCTCAACCTGAAGCACACAGTTACGCCTGCGCACTGTTTTCCCCGAGCTTACCAGTTGATTCGGCAGCGAACAATTCTATGCTTCCCAGTTGGCTTGCAGTGTCAGGGCATGGATTTTGTTCCTCTGTTACCAGCCTTGTTGATTACGAACACAAATCGAGGCATGTCTTATTTATTGTCTTCGCGGGCATGCTAGGAAAGCTGTGCCATCGTCTGCGGAATGATTGGTACGACCTGCGCTGACTTTTTTTTTCTTTATTGCCTGGCTTTGACACAGAAAATTGCACATAACCAACAATCAACAAAAGACAAACGCTATGTACACCCGACTCGAAGTCAGCCAGCATGAGTCTGGCTTCGTCAACTTAAAATTCACGCAGTGTACAGAGTGGCTCTAGTCTTGAGAGCCACTCCGGAGGCTCCGCTGCGGCCTTCTGAATGGCCAGAAACATGTCCATACTTTCTCGAAAGTAGATTCGGGCAGGTCTTGCGTCTCTGTCACAGTGAAAGCCTGCCATTCTCGAGCGCAATATACAGTGGAGGCCTGTCAGCATTATTAAATCATAAGGCACCCCATCCTCATTTTCAACACATAAGTAACGGATGCCATACGGGTCTAGTGGAAATTCTTTTGACTATAGGACCCATCGATAAGGCATGGGGTGATAGACCAATCAATGTTATTGACCTCATTTAAATGATGTTGCCTTCAGTACAAAACATTACGGATAGTGCAGGCTTGCTTACATAATTTAACCTTCGTTTATTTCACCCGCCAAGGTGGCTCAGTTTCGTTGGCGTTCGGGTCCTTAGCCCAAGATCAAGGATTCGATCCCGGCCGCGGCTACGCGCCTCGATGGAGGGGAAGTGCTGAAAAGCTCGTGCGCTTCGCGATATCGGCGCACGTTAAATTCCAGAGGGGGTCCACATTTTCACCATTTGGGCTGGCACAAGATTGGGCCATTTATAGAAAGCGGTGGCTAGCTCCAACCAACATTCCGCAGGGCCTTCGTTCAAAGCATTCTAGGTATACAGTATTGTGAGTTTTTATCGTGAAGACTCAAAAATTTCCCTGCCTCAACCGCTGGCTCATTTGCGGCGAAACTGCACACAGAGCTTGCGTATTATGGTAACTTTTGTATCGTAGCAAGTTTGATAACGGTACCTACTGAGTTGAGCCGTGCATGATGCGAAAACGTAATTGTCTACGTAGAGATCGGAGAACCAAAACCCGCCGACGACGTTTTTTCGCTGAAGGGCGGCAGTTACACCATCTCTTTTCGGCAGTGGAAAGCGTCACGACAAGGTCACCGAGACGAGTGTTACAAGCAATATTCTTTGAAAGGTAAAGTCTCGTTAAACCAGTTGCTCTGATATTTTTTTTTCTGCTCAATTAGCCGAAAATGTTGACAGCGCTTCATTTGAAGCAGACGAAACGGCCGGAACGGCATATTCAAAGGGCCCGCGCTTCTTGCAACGCTCGCCTCGGCGGCCTTGTCGTGACGCTTTCGACTGCCGAAAACAGATGGCGCCACCGCCGCCATTCCGCGAAAAAACGTCGTCTGCAGGTTTTGGTTCGCCGATCTCTACGCAGACGATTACGTTTTCGCACCATGCACGGCTCAACTCAGTAAGTACCGTTGTCAAACTTGCCACGATACAAAAGATACCATAATACGCAAGCTCTATGTGCAGTTTCATCGCAAATGAGCCAGCGGTTGAGGCGGGGAAAGTTTTGAAAGTCTTCACGATAACAACGCACAATACTGTAGTGATACAGACCAAAAGGCGGGCTGTCTCTCGCCCTGGCCCGGCGCGCCGGCGGGAGGCTGTGGCAGCAGGGAAGCCAACTGATAATAGCAGTAGAACAACTTTATTCATCGGAAAGTGTGAAGAAGGGAAGCACGGGATGCTTGGATTGATGTTTGTGGTGGGCTCCCGTCCAGACTGGACGCCAAGTGGCTACACAACACAGCCTTGGAGCGACTTCTCCGGCCCTGCCCGTCGCTCGGAGTTGTCCCTCTGTGTCCGAACTGGAACAACGCAGTGTGATAATCCGGGCTGGGAACATTTCCCTGCCACGAGTGCAGGACAACACGCGAGTCCAGGGCATACCACGCACGAACTAGCCTAGTCATGCGTGCCTTTTTATTTACCGACGCGGTGGCGCCCTCCGGTGATCAATAATGTCACATACCTCCCACCCTAAGTTAATTAAAAACCGAAACAATTATAAGGTGATTAGGTGTAACAGTGACAGCACTTGAGTTATGGGCAGTAGCGCTGTACAGGCCGACCAACCCTGGTGCCCCGTCAGGGAGGTGTGGTGACAGGCGTTTGACGAGAGGACGCTGTACCTTCTGCTGCCCTTGGCTGCCTAGGTTCCTCAGTTGATGCCCATGGACAGGAGATTTCAGAACTCTGATCTGACAAGTCAGGTGCCATAACCTGCCCTGCCGGCTTGGATATGTCAGGACTGGGCCCAAGAACGTCAGGGTCCGTGACTGTGCTGGATGGTTGGTTATGGTCAACCTGGGTTGGCGGGTCGGCCTTCCGGAGATGATCATGATGGCGCTTCCAACGTCTTCCGTATGCCAGTTGAAGGTCCGAAGAAAACGCTCCCTGAGCTGTGACTACAGCCGGCACCCAAGCAGGACCTGGCCTAAACTTTCTGGCGAATACCTGATCCCCAGGCAGTCCCTGAATCCGAGGTTCCGTTCGCTGGTCGCATCTGATCTGCATAAGCTGTTTTTGCTGTACGGTGGTCCTTAGATCAGGTCGAAGCAGGTCCATTGCAGTCTTCATTTTTCGTCCCAGCAGTGGCTCTGCGGGACTACATCTCGTGACTTCATGTGGTGTCGATCGATAAGTCAGCAAGAAACGTGCAATTTGTGCCCGAAGGTCCCCTGGACCAGCCTTCTGCAACTTCCGCTTTATGGTCGGAACGGCAAGTTCTGCAGCGCCATTAGACGCTGCATGGTACGGTGGTACCAGCATCCGTCTCACCCCATTGTTCTTCAAGAATGTTGCATACACGTCCCTAACAAACGCTGGACCATTGTCGGACACCACAATGTCGGGTAACCCCTTGTTCGCGAACATGACTCACAGGCACGTAATGGTGGCTTCTGCAGATGGCGAAAAAACTGGGAATACCTCAATCCATTTAGAAAATGCATCCACTGCAATAAAAAAATAAGTGTTGCGGTATGGCCCAGCATAGCCCACATGAAGTCTTGACCAGGGTCTGTCCGGGAATGGCCAGGGCATGACGGGTATTCGAGGTGACGCTCGCTGCTGTTCCTGGCACATGGGGCACCCCTCGACGGCAGTAACGATATCGTCATCCTTTGCAGGCCACCATACGTGGCTCCGCACTCCAGCTTTCATCTTGGATATCCCTGGATGGCCCTTATGAAGCAGCCTCAAGACGTCACCCTGGAGTGACGCAGGGAGCAACACACGGCTGCCCCAGATCACGCAGTTCCCTTTGTTACGTTTCGCCTACGACGCGCGGTATAGCCGGCGCGGATGCAACGGACGCCGGGGCTTCGTTCAAAGTGGCGGTCATTTTGGGCCCGTTCAGTGCTGCCGTAACGCCTCCCGCCAAGCGCGTCCAGGCAGGTTTCAATGTCACGTGTCGTCGTGTGTGCGTGCGTGCGCGCGTGTGTGAGTGTGTGTGTGTGTGTGTGTGTGTGTGTGTGTGTGTGTGTGTGTGTGTGTGTGTGTGTGTGTGTGTGTGTGTGTGTGTGTGTGTGTGTGTGTGTGTGTGTGTGTGTGTGTGTGTGTGCATGTTGGTGCCCACGCTTGTCAAAGCGCGGCAGCCGGGGAGAGGAGCTCCCCAACTGGGAGGCGAGGAGGTCTGACCGGCGCCGGCCCGGCGGACGCGTCACTTCACGTCTCAACATGTCCGTGCGTCGCCGTCTAGTGCGACTCATCCCGAGCCGTTCCTTCTTGCCCTCGACTCCGTGGGTATAAAAGCAGCTGCCCCGGACGCCAAAGAGAGACTTCGATTTCTTCCTTCGAGTAACGTGGTCGCCCTGACCGGCTGCTCTTTTGCGATGCCAGAATAAACAAGTTGTTCTGTTGCCAGTCGACTCATCCTTTGCCGGGACCTTCGGATGTTTCCATCTGTGCCCCAGGCCGCCAGGCCAACGCTACCCTTGGGGCTTGCAACCCATTTGCAACAACTGGTTGCCAGCGGTGAGATCGCGAAAACGGAGGCCAGCAGCGAAGATATGCGGTCAACTGTATGCTGAGCAGCACAACGACCATCCGGGAGCAGTGCAACGAGCCCTGTGTGATGACTGGTTGCCTGCAGCGGAACGACTGCGCTGAATTCTTGGCTGCGAGGTTTGGTGAGTGCGGGACTTTCTTCTTCTGAGTTTTGCCAGGCTTTTGTTAGTGTCAGAAACAGAGCTGGTAATTGTGTTGTCGTTGCTGCCGGGTTAGTTTGCGGCAAGACAATGGTAGGCAGTAGAGAAAGCAGCATTCGGAGCGGCCATGGATTTGAAGTCGTTGCGCAAACCGAAATTGCTGGAGCTTGCAAGAGAGTTGGGTCTGGATGTCTGAGACAAACTCAGTAAACCAGAACTGCTAAGGGCTATTCTTGAGTTGGAGGCTGAGGATGACGAGCTGTCGGAATGCCTTGAGACCATTGAGGAGAGGGAGCAAGAAGAGAAAGACGAGCGCGAACGTAAAGAGCAAAAAGAGGAGCTCGAACGTAAAGAGCAAACAGAGAAAGACGAGCGCGAACGTAAAGAGCAAAAAGAGGAGCGCGAACGTAAAGAGCAAAAAGAGAAAGACGAGCGCGAACGTAAAGAGCAAAAAGAGAAAGACGAGCGCGAACGTAAAGAACAAAAAGATAAAGAGAAAGAAGAGCGCGACCGTCAACACGCTTTGGAAATGAAGCGTCTCGAGGTAGAGATGGAACGCGCTCGTAATGGAAGTCGGGCACACGGTGCAGGAGAACGGGTATCGTTCAAAATGACTGATCTGATGCAGCCGTTTAAGCTTGGAGTGGACATTGGTTTGTTCCTGGTTAACTTTGAGCGAACGTGCGAGAAGCAGGGGTTCTCTCGGGAAACGTGGCCACAGCGCTTGCTCACTTTGTTACCCGGCGAGGCGGCCGACGTAGTCGCTCGCTTGAAGAGAGAGGAGGCAGAGGATTTCGACCAAGTGAAATCGAGTCTGCTAAAAAAGTACAGGCTGTCAGCGGAGGCGTTCCGTCGGAAGTTTCGGGAAAATGAAAAAGGCAGAAGTGAGTCATATACAGAGTTTGCCTACAGGCTTATGTCAAACATGCAGGAGTGGCTCAAAGAAGAGAAAGCGTTTGGTGACCACGAGAAAATTCTGCAGTGTTTCGGGCTAGAACAGTTTTATAGTCGGTTACCTGAGAACGTGCGGTACTGGGTCTTGGATAGGCCAGACGTTAGTACAGTGGCTAAAGCCGCGGAGCTAGCCGAGGAGTTTGTGACGCGTCGGACTCGCGGAGCTAAGGACGGTCAAAAGGGTGAATTTGGCTACAAGTCTAAGAGGCCGAAGTTCACACCCATGAGAGCAAGGGGGGACACACGTAGTGCGGATGCGAGTGAAAGCAGTCCGACCGAACGTAAGGAGACGGCGGGAGCCGAAGCCGAACGCAGAAAGCGGTTCGAGACGAGGCAAGCGCGCGTGTGTTATACGTGCCAGAAGCCGGGTCACTTTTCGGCGCAGTGTCCAGTAACAAAACGAAAAGTCGTGTGTTTGTCATTGTGTAGCACTGACGAGAACATGAAGCTTCTCGAGCCTTACATGCGAGACTTCCTCGTGAACGGGAAAGAGTGCCGAGTGCTTCGTGATTCCGCAGCTACAATAGATGTAGTTCACCCCTCTTACGTAGAACCCGATATGTTCACGGGCGAGTGCGCATAGATCAAGCAAGCCGTGGAAGCTCATAGCGTGTGTCTGCCCGTAGCAAAAGTGCTTATTGAAGGACCTTTCGGAGCACTTGAGACGGAGGCCGTAGTGTCATCTATGCTGCCCCCCCAGTACCCGTACCTATTTTCGAACAGGTCCGATCACCTCCTGCGCGAGAAGGGGCTTTTGTTTGGTGAGGCTAGCGTTCAGGCCTTAACCAGGTCGAGAGTTCGGGAGCTCGCTGCAAAGGCGGTAGTTGCGGGGCCGACGTTGTCGAACAATGAAAAAGGGTCGGAGGCGCAGCAAGCTGATATTCAGAGCACGTCCGAACTGAATAAAATTGAGCCTGTAGCGTTGAAGGCACCAGGTACTGGAGAGGAAATGCCCGACACGGGCAAGTTAGAAGAGCTTCCGGTCGACCTTCCGGGAATAGGCTCAGTGACGAACAGGGAAGACACTGATCAGGTCATTAGTGACTTAATCATTAAAGCGCCGCTGTCGGCTGAGCAGAAAACCGAACTACACTAACTCTTACAAGAGTTTCAAGGTCAGTTCTCTGAGAGGCCTGGTAGGACTTCTGTCCTTACTCATGATATAGAACTTACCTCCCCAGAGCCAGTACGATCCAAGGCGTACCGGGTGTCACCCCGCCAGCGCGATATTATGGAGGCTGAGGTAAAGAAAATGCTACAGCTCGGAGTTATTGAGGCGGGTGAGAGTGATTATACCTCCCCTTTGATTTTAGTTGAGGTACCGGGCAAGGAACCTCGTCCTTGCGTCGACTACCGCAGGCTTAATTCCATCACTAAGGATCAAATTTATCCGATCCCTAACATCGAGGAGCGCCTTGAGAAAGTTAGTAGCGCTCAGTTTATTTCCACCCTAGATCTTGTCAGGGGTTATTGGCAGGTTCCACTTACAGAAGAGGCTAGTAGGTATGCGGCGTTCATTTCACCAATGGGAACATTCCGTCCTAAAGTTTTGAGTTTTGGTTTGAAGAACGCGCCATACTGCTTTTCGAGCCTCATGGACAAAGTGTTGCGGGGACAGGAAGAATTCGCTTTACCGTATTTAGACGACGTAGCGATATTCTCCGCATCCTGGTCTGAGCATATGGCACACTTGCGGGCAGTGCTAACCCGCCTGCGCGAAGCGGGCTTGACAGTCAAGGCTCCCAAGTGCCAATTAGCACAGGCCGAGGTTGTCTACCTCGGTCACGTGATTGGACAGGGTCGTCGCCGCCCCTCTGAAATAAAGGTGGCCACTGTGCGAGACTTCCCGCAACCGCGCACGAAGACCGATATTCGGTCGTTCTTAGGTGTCGCCGGCTACTATCAGAGGTACATCCCCAGGTACTCCGATATCGCGGCTCCCCTGACGGATGCTCTAAGAAAAACAGAGCCCCAAACAGTCGTCTGGGGCGAGACAAAGGAAAGAGCTTTCAGCGCCCTAAAGAGCGCCCTAACAAGCCAGCCTGTGCTACGATCGCCAGACTACACAAAAGGGTTCGTTGTTCAGTGCGATGCTAGTGAGCGAGGCATGGGCGTTGTACTGTGCCAAAGGGAAAATGGAGAAGTGGAACACCCCGTCCTGTATGCTAGTCGTAAGCTGACCTGTCGTGAGCAGGCGTACAGCGCCACCGAGAAAGAGTGTGCGTGTCTCGTGTGGGCCGTTCAGAAATTGTCATGCTACCTAGCCCGCTCGAGGTTTATCATTGAGACGGATCACTGCCCTCTCCAATGGCTGCAGACCATCTCTCCCAAAAATGGCCGCCTCCTGCGCTGGAGCCTCGCTTTGCAACAATATTCCTTTGAGGTGCGTTACAAAAAGGGGAGTCTCAACGGTAACGCCGATGGCTTAAGTCGAAGCCCCTAACGTAGGTATCCGCCTCAAAGTTGTTTGTTACTGATGTTTTCTTCCTGAGGCAGGATTTTTAACATATTGCTTTTGTTAGTGTTTCAAAGTGATGATGTGCTTTCTAGTGCAATTTTCCAATTTGTGGACGCGTTCTGAGTGCTGCTTGACTACTGTAAGGAACTAGGCAGTAGTATAAAAGGGGAAAGAGCCTGGCAGAGCTTAGTGAGGGTTGTCTCGTGCTTGCTGACTGAGCGGTTGCGTTTCGGCGTAGTTCTAACGCTTGCTGGGAACGAGCACAAAAATGGCAACTCTCCCGAAGTCACTTTGCAGTGTCCTGTGTGATCCTGAACCTGAGAACGAGGCCTTCTCTGTGCGCTGCGCTCAAGCAACGTCGAGGGACGACCGGTTTCGATTACGATCATCATCGAGCGACATCCCTACGGACAGCGGATGCAGTCCCCTGACCATCGGGATCTCCTTCTCCCGGCGGGGCGGTTTGTTACGTTTCGCCTACGACGCGCGGTATAGCCGGCGCGGATGCAACGGACGCCGGGGCTTCGTTCAAAGTGGCGGTCATTTTGGGCCCGTTCAGTGCTGCCGTAACGCCTCCCGCCAAGCGCGTCCAGGCAGGTTTCAATGCCACGTGTCGTCGTGTGTGCGTGTGTGTGTGTGTGCATGTTGGTGCCCACGCTTGTCAAAGCGCGGCAGCCGGGGAGAGGAGCTCCCCAACAGGGAGGCGAGGAAGTCTGACCGGCGCCAGCCCGGCGGACGCGTCACTTCACGTCTCAACATGTCCGTGCGTCGCCGTCTAGTGCGACTCATCCCGAGCCGTTCCTTCTTGCCCTCGACTCCGTGGGTATAAAAGCAGCTGCCCCGGACGCCAAAGAGAGACTTCGATTTCTTCCTTCGAGTAACGTGGTCGCCCTGACCGGCTGCTCTTTTGCGATGCCAGAATAAACAAGTTGTTCTGTTGCCAGTCGACTCATCCTTTGCCGGGACCTTCGGATGTTTCCATCTGTGCCCCAGGCCGCCAGGCCAACGCTACCCTTGGGGCTTGCAACCCATTTGCAACACCTTGCACACTCATCTCAGAGAACCGTGTTTCATACGGTTTCCCCTTAGGTCCCATGTCCAGCTCTCGGCCAGTTCACAAGGCTTTCCTCACTCGCGAAACCACTGGATCGCGGGCAGTGGCGTCAGCAACAGCAGCTGAGGACAGCGTTCGCGGGTATACACCCGCCAGCATGAATACGTCAGCAGGGCAGTCGACGGGAAACTCTGCTGCGGGAAGTTGCAGGCGACTCAGAGCATCCGCATGTTCTATGTGGCTACCAGACCTGTAGCTTAGTGTATATCGGTACCCAGACAACAGCACGGCCCATTGTAGCACCCTGGGAGAGCAGGACTCTGGGACAGGTTCCGAGCAAACCTAGTAGTGGCTTGTGGTGAGTGACGGCTTCCAACGGTCGACCCCACAAGTACTGTGTGAACTTTGTGACCCCAAACACGAGCGCTAACGCTTCCTTGTCCAACTGGCTGTAGTTCCTTTCAGCAGCAACCAGATTTCGAGACGCAAAAGCAATGGGACGTTCCCCCGACGTCTCGCGCTTTGCCAAGACTGCCCCCAGCCCATAAGGTGAGGCATCTGATCAGCACAGTCGGCCTTGCAGGGTCAGAATGTGCTAAAATTCTAGCGGACGTAAGCAGCTCTTTGCTTTTCCGGAAATTTGCTCCTCCTCAGACGTCCAGCACCACCGGGCCCCTGCCCCCAGCAAGCGGTTCAGTGGGTACAACACACTAGACAGGTTTGCATGAACCATCTATAAAACTTGATCAGGACCAAGTAGCTCTGTAGCTCCTTCACATTCCGAGGCACTGGTGCTACCAGCATGGCTTCGGTCTTGGTTGGGTTCGGTCGAAGACCGGCTGCACTGATTACGTGCCCCAGACACTCCACCTTAGGTACCAGGAACTCGCATTTAGAAAGCTTCAGCCACAGCCCGGCTCTCTACAGTCGCTCCACGACTCGGCACACATTATCCCAATGGTCGCTGTCGTTGGCGCCGGTCACCAGTATATCGTCAAAGTATACCGTGACACGGTCAAGATCGTGCAGAAGGTTCTCCATCTCGCGTTGAAATAAACCCGGGGCCAACGACACCCCAAACGGAAGTCGGGTGAACTGGTACAAGCCCTTCGGGGTGTTGATGGTGACAAATTTTTGAGAGTCTTCGTGCAGCTTAGCCTGCTGGTACGCCTCTCTCAGGTCGAGGTTCGCAAACTTAGCGCCCCACGTTAGCCTTGCAAACAGCTCCTCGATGCGAGGGATTGGGTACGACTCCAGCACCGTCACGAGGTTGACTGTCATCTTGAAGTCTGCGCACAGGCGAACGCGGCCATCCCGCTTTACTACAGGGACGATGGGCGCGGTCCATTCGGACGTCTTTACAGGGCGGATGACTCCCTCACGCTCCATCCTCTGCAACTCCTCGGCAACGCTGTCTCGTAGCGCGAACGGGACGACGCACGACTTAAAACACCTTGGCGTAGCACCCTCTTGCACGGTAATCTGGGCGGTCACGCCGTCAAGGGTGTCCAGTCCTTCCGAGAATACTTCATGGAATTGACTCACCACTTCTTCCACTGATGTCACCGCATTGACTGATTGACTGTTTCTGGCTTGCCCATTCCGAGCTAAAATTCTTTCATCCAACTTCTTCCGAACAGCGTTGGGCAGGGGCCGTTCACGACGAACAAAGGCAGCACACAATCTCTCTCACCGAGCTTCACGGTTGCCACGAACTTGCCTACCACCGGCTTCGTGTCACCACAGACTCATCTGAGCTGGACCTCCGATGTCTCCAGTCTCGCCAAGAGAAACAGCTGCGTAAACTTCCTCTCGCTGATCGTTGACTTACAGGCGCCGGTATCAAGCTCCATGTCCAAAGTCACACCATTGATGAAAACTTCAACACGCATTGGCTCTGGCCCGGCCGCTTGAAGCGTCCAGCCTCCTCCTTCTCCAGCCTGTATTTCGTCGCCGCCAGCTCGTCGTCCAGGTTGTGGACAGGTTTCGGTCCATTCCGGAACCTCGTTTTTGCAGTCTGTGACGTGCTTGACCGGCATACTATGGCCAGATGACCTCACGGCTCGCATTTGAAGCAAACGCTGCTCACATAAGGGCATTGGGGTGCCCGATGATCCCCCCCCCCCCAGCGGAAACAAGACCCACTTGCCTGCTGCTTGGTTTTCACAACATTCGCAGACTCCTCGGATTGTACTGGCGTTGCTTGGGGTAGCTGAGTACATAATGCATGGGAATCTTTCCGTGCAGCCTCCATGGCAATGACAGTATTCTTTGCGGTCTCGAACTCCAAATCTGCCGTTTCCAGCCGCCGAGTCTGCATTGTGACATCGTTGATTCCGCTCAAGATTTGGTCCCGCCGCATCCGCTCACGAAACGATGCCAACTTGCAGTCATCGGCAAGCTTCTTTAGTGATGCGATGAAGTCGCTGACTCTCCGTCCCGCCGGTGTCGAGAAAAAGCTTGAAACTGGCCACAACCTCCGATACCTTTGGCGAGTAGAGCTTGGTCAGCACGTCAGAAACACAGGTCTTCTTCGCCTCAGCGATGTCGTTCGCTGCGAAGTACAGTTCCACCCGTTCACGATACTCGGTCCAATCCGACGTACCCGCGTCAAATGGTTCTACCTTCCCGACAACAGATATGGCCGATACAGGGGGGCGAATAACGCATACTTGACCGTGGTTTTTCGTTCGTAGCCAGTTGTGATACTCCGGACCGGGAACATTTCCCGGCCACGGGTGAAGGACAACACGCCAGTCGAGGGCATGCCAAGCACTGGCTAGCCCAGTCATGCGCGCCTTTTTATTTACCGACGCTGTGGTGCCCTTCGGTGATCAATAACGTCACACGCAGTCCCCCACTGCTCTATAGCTTTGAGAGTCGAAAATGCTGGGGGGGTTTTGTGCGCGGGGCATTAAAATTAATGTGATTCAGAGTGGCTTTGGGTGCCCCCCACTTAACGCAGTCCGGTCTAAATTTGTCCCGGGCGAAATTGGAATCAATGCACATTCTAATAAAGGTTCCTGTTTGTAACTGCCTGCATACTACTGCTTGCCTTTCGTTGGGCGAGGGGTGAGGTGTGAGGGTGAGGGAATTGAAGTCTACTGCTTCGGTAGACGGAAGTAATTTCATGGTACGAGACCACCCTCACTCTAGCCGATCGGAGATCCGAATTTTGAGTGGGTTCAGCTCATCCTGGCTTTTACGCAGCAGGCAAATGTTGTGGTGGCCGTTTTCTGCTTTCTAATTAGAACGCTGAGCGCTAGCATCAAGTGCAGCATTACTGAGGCGTTGCTGAGGCTGCAGCGACGCCTAGCTTACTGCGTCTCGCAGGCAGTTGTCGCTGTCTGGTCTTGTCCTGATGAATTCACTGAGCGAGAAAAGTTATGCAGGCAGTAAACGCACCTCTGTTCAGCGACTTTTATATCTTTAATTCAACCAACACCTAGCAGAAGGGAGCTGACCTCACTCGAGCGCTGCCCTTACGCGATATCATGCTGCATTAGGCCCACACACGTCCAGCCACAAACGGCAGCTATAGACGCCAGCGTTAAAAGCCTGCAATAAAATTGACTATCCTCTTCCGCACTACCACCCGCTGCATGGTGCGCTACGCATTACATTAATTCACATGTATTACAGGAAAGTGTAATCATTTGAACTACTCGGCTGCTGGATTAACGACCTACTGCAAGGAAACTTTTCGCCCGGTAAAAATACTCTTATACTGCCATGTCAATAGACAGCCGTAAAAACAACAGATGATATTCGTAGCAGACTTGAATGCGTCACGAATCGCTGGAAAAACTCACTGTTTTCTAAATCGACACTCGAGAACAGGCGGCCATTATTAAGTGCCAGGAATTAGTGAAAAATAGTAACTCGGCCCAACAGTTTCTGAACTAACTAAAAAGGGTGTAACTGTTGGTCCCCTTGGAAAGGGTGCAAGATCTAGTCCCCAGGAGAGACGTTAATGAAAACATCCAAACGAAGCCTGATTTCCAGCATAGTTTAGCGCGGGATATTTTCTGACAGCACTCGACACTAAACAACAGGATTCAAACCGACAACTTTTAGATTGGGAAGCGAGCATGGATATGACCAGGCAACCACAGCATACAGTCCGGGAAGAAAACAAAAGCCTTATATGCGAAGCACAAATATTGCCTGTGTGTTCCATTCGGTATTTTATCAAACATATTAGTATTTAGAGCAAAATATGGTGATTTTGAAGTCATAGGCGCTTGCAATAAGCTTCGGTAAGCCTTAATACGCACGCACAGCAGTCTACATCGCGTTTTTGACTGAAAAAGCAGTCCTGAACTGCATATATTACGACCGGTAGTTCAAACCCTTCCCCCCCCCCCCCCCGAGCGTTGTTTTCCTTTAATATTTTTTTTGCGGATTAGGTGGTCTTATTTTTTGCAGTTGGCAGCTGCGCGTTACAGTCTGTTGAAAGGAAATGTAGAAACCCATGGTTCACTTTGTTGTGACTACCGGATAGCGGTGACAGGGAATCGCCACTCACCCTTCCGTTAAATGTCGCCGATACTTGCACAGCATCACATAAGCTTGTAAACAAACGGCAACCATATGAATCTACGTGTGATTGCGTAACCGCAACCTTTACAATTCACATTAGAAACGAATTGAAGCTCGTAGTACTTTTTTACGCAGTTGCACAGCTGCCAGTCGCTTAGGTTCCACGAAGCATTTTTCTCATGCAAAAAAATCTATCCGCTTTGACATACGCTGCGGCGGTGCTCTCACTGTCCTTAGACGATATCCTGCGCTTCAAAAATCGAGTACTATTGCAATCGCTGTCTTCTGGAGCGATTTTCACGTGCTGCTATTCTGCGATTAACCCCCCGTTAGTCCCTTTCTCGGTAGCTAGTCCGCTGAGTTTGAGGCACCGCGCGTATTCGTGAAAGAAGAGCGCCCTGTGTAAATTTAGGGACTAACGGGGGGTTATGAGGACTAAAGTTGTCTTTGCTCCCGCCTGGGCCGGTTTTTTGTTAGAGTGAAGGAGGTGCTCCTCAGCCACGTAGTAGTGGGGCTTCGGAGACTAAGTGCTTCCCGTAGAAATAACCGCACTCAGGCACGCGTGCCAAGCGTGCACTGTTAGATATACGAACGCCGATCGCAAGAAAGTACATGGCTGGAAACGAACGCATTCGAGCGGAGGCCACCTTTTGTTTCAGGGCGTCTGCTTTCGGCCTTCTATCACCGAGCAGACATATCACTACTAGTACAGTTTCTGCGAAATTCCTCTTCTTCGACCGAAATCACGACTGATGATATGGTCGCTCGATACATTTTGACCAATCCAAGCAAGGACCTCACCAGAACGCCCCATGGACGCAAAACAGATCGCCATGTGCTGGTCAATGATCGCTGTCTGCCGTATACTTCAGGAATGCTGAAGCGTGAGCGTTCGTGTGCGGCGGCGGTGTTCATGCCACCAACGGCTACAAGGCGCTTCGGCTTGGTGATCTCTCATAAAATTCTGAAACACTTTTCCGCAGTACCACAGTAGAACTGCCAAGCCGCATTTCAGCCACCAGGCTTTCAATTCACACCTGCCTTAATTCGTTCATTCCCAAAGTGTCCGGCTTCTGGAATTTGCTCGGTGGGTACCCAAGCCATGTCTGGTAAGTTGCCCAACAGCACGATGTAGCACTAAGTGCACGCGCCGTGAGCTCTAGCGTGTTGGGGACGAGGGGTCCTTGAGTGAGCTGACTCTTTCAGCGCCGCAGGTCCCTTCTCCGAATGACGTTGTCGGACTTGGTTATGAAGGAAACTGTACAGGGGGTTTATTTTACATTATTTACAAGATTTTGGAACCCATTGGAGGGTGATGGGGGAAGGTCGGATGATCTGAGATCTGAGGATGATCGAGGATTTCTTCTCACGGCACTCGTCGTCCGGTTTAAAAAGGGTCCGGTCCCTAGGATTCCCCAGGTCCGAGAATGTCTTCGCCAGGTTGGGCGTGGCCTAACTTGCGCTGTCGTACACACACACACACATAGGAACACGCCCCCGTCACATGCCTCGCCGGAGAAAGAGGGTGCCGCTGGACAACCGCCCCGACCAGAGAGAGCGGTGTATTCGCTTCCGAACGACAGTTCTCACGCTCCAGTCGGACACGTCTTCCGGGAAGTCCGAATGGGCGAGGCGCCGGCGAGCAGGCATAGTTGAAGGGGTGAGTCACCCCTGCTCGGTGCTGGCGGTCGCCAACTGCCTCCGGGCAGCACGATCTTCCGGGAACAAGGCTTACAAACGGCAGTGGAATCCTCCGTCTCGAGTCCAATAAACCTCGCGAGGACCGAGCGTGGGAAACAAGATGCCTATCGCCGTGCAGGGACCCCGGCTGCAGGTGTCCTGGCCGAATACGTAGCTGAATCAGACCACCGGCTGTCGCCAGAAACCTTACAAGCGCTTTTAAAGCGTGAGCTACACTGGCGTTTCGCGTGGCTCCTGGAAAGCCATGCTGCGCATGCACGAGGTGCAGTGACGTCACACGGTGCAAAGCTGGCGCGCCGGAGCCGCCACCACCGCGTGTGCCTCGCCGGTCTGTGCATTCGAGAGAAGTGACGTCATAGCCATGGCAGATGTACTGGCGCCGGCGCGTGCCCAGCTGTGAGCCACCGTTGCGCAGTAGCAAAGTCTGACGCTGCACCGGAGCCGCTTGATAGCGCCTCTCATTTTGTTCGCATGCGCAGAGGTATCAGTGGGGGTTTACATATAGCGGGGCGTTTGCCAGTGGGGTATAGCCAGGGATAAGGAGAGCGAAATTGCTGCTCAGCGGCCATTGATGAGCTTTCGCTACGTATATCCTGGCATAGCCGAGCTAAGCCACTGCTAATTTTTTAAATGCTTACAACAGCAGAAATGCCTCTCTAAGAAGCGTAGAAATTTGTAGCAGTTAGTCTTATGACGTCCCGAACATATCAGAAGGCTTTCTAGCTAAAGCGAAATTTCGTTGCAGTTGGTCTTTAAGCAAATTTTTCGAGCGTCGGAGCGTAGTGGCAGGGCGCATATTCAGTGCGTTCACATCGTGGAGCTCCACAGATACTATCGGCAACGAAAGGAACGTGTGGCAGGGAACTGATAACCTGGTCAAATTTCTGTGAGAATTACTTGGGTGGCTCACCAAGATAACCGGAACGATGGTTGTCTTTATCCCGGATTTCAAAGCTCGACTTCCAATGCTCATGTTCGTAGCCTTTCTGGATCGAAAAAATATCGTAGTTAGACAAGCACTTATCGAGGTGTTGAGTAGAAAAATCGGGAGCACGTCGCAGTCATATGCGCGTGTGCTTCGCGAAACCAGATAATGCCACTCCTAAGTGTTGTGTGCGCTGTATGCTTTTTGATGTAATTTTGGACAGAAATGTGCGGATGCATGAGGGACTAGTCCGTCACGTTGTGTAGACTTCCCCAACCGCAGAGCCGAGCTTTAATTGCCTGTTACCTCTAATACGAACAAGATGGATAGTCGTTATGGGGGACGTGCGTCGGCGTCAACTCGTGGCCAGAACAGTGACCGGCCCGTTGCCAGTCACGATGCTTATTTGCATCGTGCAGGTGTTGCACATGGTCTGCGCGCTGAAGACAGTGGATGCGATACTTCGAGCGTGTTTGAAGATGGCACACCCCCACCACCTCCAGTACCCCCCTCGTCGCCAGCGTCTTTCCGGGGGTCTTCTTTCGGTACGCCGTCACCGATTGCAACGCCGCAGTTGTCGCAAGCCTCTTCGGAGGAATCCTTTTCTGACGTCTCGTGGACGCCTCCAACACGATATCCATCGTTGGTCTCTAACGAGGAGTCTTTTATTGATAACCCCCCAATGCCTCCAGGGCCGCCTCCGTCGCCTGCGTCAGCTGTGCTTCTTCCACCCCTTGACGAGCCACTCAGCGCCGTAAATGGTGCGACAAGCGAAATAGGGGACGAAAATTGGCGGCGGCAGCAACTTTATGAGGACAGTAGTAGCTACTACGATGAAAACGTTGTCAACGAGTTTGTGACGCTGTCGGGAACCCAGCAGCACCTGCAGCTGCGGAGGCCACTAGTATCAAGCCTAACCTCGTGCGGTTGGTTTGCAAGGCTCTGTTGTGGGTTCGACGAGTTTTGGCAGAACTACTGCGTACCTGAATGCCGCTGGTACTTGGTGGTGCTTGTCTCAGGAGTCATTGCGTGGCTGATAGTTCGCGCCTACATTGGCGGCTCTGTGACGCCGCTAAGATCGCACTGAAAGAGCCAAGTTTTCCTTATAGCGTTGTGTGCAGGCATGCGCGCTACCCGTTGTCCTTCATTTCGACGAGTTCTGCGCCCGGTGAACCCGAACAGTTGCGTGCACATGAATTACTGCCATACGCTTTGCACTTGAGCGTGGGTCGGTGGCAGCGCAATTGTTGCACTGGCACTGCTGTCAACCATGCGCCTCTCTCTGCCGTCAATGGATCAGCCCCCTCCCCCGAAAAGTGCAACAGCTTCGCAAGAGCCATAACTTTTTACCTGCAGACAATGACCTACTAGGTTCTAGTTCTTCCTTTACTTCCGTCCTAAACTAGGTGAACTGGATTGTTTTGGTGCTTTGGCGCCTTACAGTTGGCAATTGTTGGATCAAAAAGACACCATGGAATAACATCGCATTTCCTTGAGCTCAGTTAGCGGCAAATTTTGGAGCTCGAATTTGTATTAGGCGACCCATTAAAACGGGATGTTTCCGAGTGTCATCTACTTTTAAAAGCCGTCGTGTTTGAAGCAGGCAGTCCAAACTGGAGGCGATAGCAGGCGACATGAAAGCGCCACCCAAGCCAATAATTAAGCTTGCAACTTTTCGGGACTGTCTTTAACAAGAAATCGTTGGCTAGTTGAAGCCGAAGTGATGTGAACTGGACGACATATAAAAAAAATTGCGTTCTCTCGTGACATTTAAGAGTGAAGCAGTAGCATTTCGTTCATGCTGTCGTCGGCCGGAAGGGAAAAGTCGTTCCCGCGCACTGCTTTAATCGATGTTACCATTTTGATTCTCCGTCAAAGAAGTTTACGCATGCCGGCGGGCTCGCTACGTGATGGAAAGGCTTTCATACTTCCGTTACAGGCCTTGCTGATTAGCTAGCGCAAATCGACCCACGCCCTTTTCATTAATGCGAAAGCATAATACGGCTCACGAGATGCAAAACCTGTTACTGGAAGCTGTCCGCAAAACGTGTCCACTGAAAGTGGCACAATGTCACGTGACCTAATAATCAGTTTAATTCTGTCAATGAGATGAAAGTTATTGACGGTGTAGTATGTCGTAAAAAGAATAAAAAAATGTCCCAGACGACCCCCGCAATTCGACCTGGGAGGATCTGGACCAAAATCAATATCCAAACATAATTGAGCATGTCCGACACGATGGCGACCTTCAAATTCGGCCTGAGTCATTTCCGAAATTGGCTCGAGTCACTGCCGGAATTTTATCTTGGCCGAGTTTGACCAAAATCGATGTCCGACTATAATTAAGCCGGCCCGACATGAAGGCGACCTTAAACTTTGGCTCAGGCTATTGCCAAAAATTGGCCCTGCCGCCCTCTAAATTTGCCCCATTCCGATTTGAACCGAAACCGGTGTGCAATCACAATTTAACGTTCCCGTCCTGATGATGACTTGCAAATTTGGCCCTGGTCATTTGCACAAATCTGGCCCGGGTGACACCAAAAATTTGACCTTGGACGATTTGGACCAGAATCGATGCCCAGCCGTACTTGAGCGTTCCTGGCACGATGGTGACTTTCAAATTTGCCCCCCCCCCCCCCCCCGAAATTTGACCCTGGCCGATTTAGGACAAAATCGAAGTCCAAAATGTGTGACGTCATACTATAACCACGTGAGAAGGGGTAAAGTCACTGGATGTCTGGATAACATGCAAAAATGTGTGACTTAATAATGGAGTCACCAGACTTTGGAGTTAACAGGTGACATCAGGATGAAATGCAAAAAAAACAAGTCACATACTTTCGAATTCCTCAACTTAAGTAGACTGAAGTGCCCTCAGAATTTTTTTCCTTCGAGGCCATGATAGGGAAGTTGCGCTATCGTACGCGGAATGAATGGTGCAGAATGCGCAGACTGCCAATATATTTACTCAATAATAATGATATTAATAGTGAATAACGATATTCACTCGATAATACCACAGCCATTGTTATAACCCAGGGAAGCGCATGGGCTAGCACTCACTTATAATGCATGGGGAAGTAGTAATAGCCGCGCCAACTTTTATTTTCTTGGTTGAAATGGTATTGCCAGGGGTAAGAAATATATTATGCATACCTATATGGCAGGCTTGATTTTTAGCTAGGTTCGTTTCGCCCCGAGTCATTATCGGATAACATGGGAACCTCGTTAGAGCGAAAACCCGGCGGCCGCCGTTCTCGTCACACCTGTCAGGTGGCCACACCTGGAATCCATCCTCCTCTCCCCGGGCCCCTTATCTTCCTCTAGTGGCAGGTGGCCATACCTTCCAATCATCCTCCTCTACCCCCAGCTGTGTGTGTCGGGTTGTTGTGTTTCTTCTGTCCTTTTCGAGCTGTGACTACCCTAATCATGAACGACCAACTCACCGGAACTTCTACACTTGGCTCTCCCCCACCGCCGCCCCTTTTCTTTACCTCTCCACTTCTAGGGGAGAGGACAAAGACGCAGAACTAAGAGTAACTAGGCTGAAATAGAAAAGACTCAGACTGTCACAGCAAAAGTTTATAAATAAAGAAGCGATCAGAACCAGAATAATGTCACATTTGGCATAAAGTTAGCCCTGGAACCAAATCAAGAGAGGTATAGCTTTGGATTACATTCATAGTTGGAATAGCTTGGCGAGTAAAAAAAAAACGCTATCGCATTTTCTCGGTATCAGTCCAATTCCGAACCCCTAATTTTTTCTGAAACGGAAGAACGCCAGCCTCTCTCATCTGCTTTTGTGGCACTCAACGCGGCGACAGGCATTTTTCTATCTGTGAATAACTGTTGAAGATTTAACGTAATACGACATGCCACTGTCAGGCCTGAAGGAGTACAGCAAACATTCCTAGATGCGCAGTTGACCGTGCGCAATACGGGCGCTCAAAACATTTTTCGCGCCCAACAACAAAGCGTTGTTTGTTCCTTCCCTGATAGCTGGTACGCAGGGTCTTAGGAGCATATAAATACCACCGCATATCTCTCAGCACTCTGCTGTTGCCGGCGTGTACCGAATACTGCAGTAGGCGGTTACGCTGCTCAAGTTTGTCCTGCCGTATCGGCCGCTGCTACGAAGATCAACAAGGCTGTCAAGCCTAATTCTTCTCCTGAAGCCGTGCTGCGCGATCGTCCAGTCTGCTTCCTATGGCCGAGCTGAACAGAACCGAAGGCGCGGTAGTCACGCAACCATCCCGAGACGGGTGGACTGCTGGCAGATACGCCGAGCGAAGTGATGAGGCCGTCGGGGACGGCTGCGATATTCCTATGGCAGAATACCGCGTTGTAGATGACCGACTGCTTGGCCTGCCGCCGCCACCGCCGTATCCGGAGGAGCTGCTTTCAAGGGCCGTCGAGACGACCTTCACTGAAGAGGATGTGGAGCGCGCGTTTCGGAAGCACCAGATTCGGTCGCCCCGTGCTATATCTCTACCACGGCACCTCCACAGCGTGTTTTATGCCAGAACGGGGCGCATGCGTTTGCGGAGGCGCTCGCCATCGGGTAAATGGAAATGGTTCTGTCGTAGTCACTGTAACCGGCTGCTGGACTGCTTTGCTTGCACGCGATCGCAGGTATGCCTTTTGATTGTGTTCTTCACTTTTCTCATGGCTACCATTTGGATGGCGGTGCGCTTCTTCTACGAATATTATTACCCGCCCAGCGCTGGCGCTTCCTGACTGGCCCACGTACGCGTCGCACAACTGTATGCTAGGAGCCTGGCTCATTGCGTGGGGGACATTGAAGTGTGGTCAGTTCGCGCATACATCGACTGTGTTCAGAATAGTCCCTTTCGTTCAGACCATATACAAATCAAGGCGGAGATCATGATGACCGCTGCGTGCTGTGATGCGACCGGCGAACAGTGCTTGAGCAGGAAAGGCATTTTTTATGCTTTTTATGCGGGTCGTTTACCAGAAAAATGCACCAGCTGCGCCACACGGCGGAGTCGCACGGCCATTGCTTGTTTGGTTCGAACGATCCTACCCTTCGTCCACAACAGTTGCCCGGTCTCCTGACCACGACAAAAGCGCTTTCTGTACGTAGTGACCATACTTTCGCCACTGGACTGTTGAAAGCAGCTTGCTACATGGGCACGCGTTGTCAGCCCTTGCCTGCTGTTTATCGAAAACGCAATGTGTATGATAGACATGAACCTGGCTTTTATCTCGACAAGCCGTCTTCCGGCTAATATATGGTTGTTGTAATGCACGCATCAATAAACACTACATTGTAGTTTCCAGTCTTATTTTTTTTTCGTGAGCTCGCACTAAAACAATGAGGGGCACGCTTTAGTTCTTCTTTACGAGATGACGCGACAGCGTTAATGGCTCCCTTGAGCGGTTTCTCGTCGCGCGCTGTCACTGTTCTTTGTTCACATTCATCACAATTATCATAGCACAGCTTCTGTATTCTTGTATTTGATCTCTTTCACGCTAGGTTGACGCACACAATATTACTCTAATTAGTATCCCAGTAGTTAGCACGTGTCTTGCTCACTCCACGAATTGCCACATTGCTAAGATTCATATTAAGCCAACACCACACACGCATCCTCCCCCCCCCCCCCCCCCTTTTCCTCAGCCAAGTCAACATGCCTACGTGTCCTTGTCGGTAGCGTGCCTAGCTAGAGACCCAAGGGTCGAAAATGAAGTCTAGTCTAAAGCTTCTGGAACATTTTGACGCTGCTGGAAAGCCGAGCGCGCAACAGTCGCCGACGCTCCCTGTCAGGTCGCACAGTGTTTTGGCGTTAGACTGAGTTCGCCCCCACCGGAGCGGCCATTAAAAGATAATCGAGCGATGATGTTATCGGAGCCCAGCATCTTGATCCCCTGCCAGGGTCCAGAATAAGGACAACAAAGTGCGCACGAATAATGTGCAAACAGAAGCTAATGCTTTAAAATAAGGCGATCGTGCGTATCGAAGCATGAAAATCTGGATCACATTAGAATCTGAATCATTGCACTTTTATTTTCTTACCTTGAAAGTCCAGTGCGCGCTAAACTCGAGGGCGCGTTAGAACCCAGTAAATACGTTGTCGTTTGAGGCATGCGCTAACTTTTAATTCACATTACAAGTATTCTTTTCAATTATGTTCATTCCATAGATACACACATGACATCACGCGTGTGTGTGTGTTTTGACGCAACAACGACGCCGGGTTTCTAGCTGAACAGGAGCCTTAACGCTGTTGCTTTAATAGGTGCCGTGATATCGATTATATCTATAACAGGAGGCGAACTTGGCCGCTCCGCGCTGTTGGGGACATCTGTGGATGTTCAGGCTTTCGGAGCCGGCAAAGCCCGCCAAATGATATGTCAACAGGCGTATGAGACCTGCCGCGCTCTTTCACCGACGTGGAAGGCGCGGTACTACACAGCGCATTGGTAAACAGAGCGAGTTCACGGGTTTGGTTGGCGGCAGCGATGGCTGCATTTTGACAGAAGCGAACAGATAAATGCATCTGTGCTGAACTGAGGTATCGATGCGCGCCGAAGTACGTCATGCGTTCTAAGTTAGTCACGAGCCCTGTAATATGCGCTGTATCTCATACCATCCGTCCGTCCGTCCGTCCATCCATCCATCCAAAGGTGATGACGTGATAGTGTTGATGGATTACTGGCCATTTATAAGAAATTCGTCATTCACTAATTTAATAGATCGCTGAGAGTCTTCATACCACTCCTGGCACGGTAGTGCAGCGGTTAAGCGATGTGCCACTGCCTTGTCATGGCAGGCGCTGCCATCGGTGGGGCTTGTCAGACCCAGGAAGATTTCGCGAGCAACCTCTCGCGACCAATCATTAATTGAATACCTAGGCGCCACGCTGGGCAGGTTGCGACGACGTCACAAGGTGACGTGACCTAGGTGGGCCACCTGCCACCTTGGTCAAGCTTAGAGAGACATACAATGGCGAAATTGGTGAGTGGGGGCTTTAGTGCTAGCCCACTGTAGATATTAGTGCCAAGGGTGCGCTGTTAAGCTCCAGAAAAATATTTTGTCATTAAATTTAAAGCGGCATTGTAATTTTTCTTCGCGCACAGACGTGACCAGTACATTTTCTGGACTGTCACTTTGCTTTTATCTTAAGGTGGCCAATACCAGCACTGGATTTTCGTCGGAAAGCAGGGTCTGCGCGACTGCACTAAAATGCCTAGCTTAAAGGGACTATGCAACGAATAAAAAGTCACTTGTAAATATTTTCAATGCTTAGAAATGATGGTAAGGAGCATTCACACCAAGTATGAGTCTTTATTAATTTATTAATTATGAACATTTAAAAACCGTATTTTCAAAATTCGCGGGCCGATTGGTGTACTCGTAGTGACCGATTTTGGAACTAAAATCGTGGAATAAACACGTCACTGTACCATGACGTCGCCAGGGCCCCACACGGTCTCATTCGCTGGAGCCACGGCAGCCACAACGTCACGAGCACACTTCCGGTAGCCGTGAAAATCGTCTGATCGTGCCGCCGCACGGCCCTCTCGGGCAAGCGCGAGCCAGGGCATTGCCTTCGCGCATATGGTTTCAATTTTCCTCTGCCGCCTCCTTCTGTCGGGAGTTCCGGAGCCACTCGCACGGCTCTTCGTGCGCACGCATGGCGCTAGATGCCCATCGCGGCCGTAAAGCGAGCAGTCGCACCTCGAGTACAGTGCTCTAGAATATGGGTAGTGGGTTCAGGGAGCGGCCAGCGGTGAGGCGACTTGTGTCGACGATACCAGACGGCGCCACCAGAGCATGGGCTGTATGAAATGCGGCTCGCCGCGCCGTGGATGCGCGCTGTGCATAGAATCGTCGGAGAAATAAGCAAGGCTCTGTCTTTTAAAACAGGTCCTACAAATAGGTGAAGCTGTACACAGATATTGTCGGCGAATCAAGAAAATTAGATGTAGTAGTAGCCAACAGCCGATAGCGCGGTGGTGCGGACGAGCGGCCCGTTAATGCTTCGCAACGCTGATCGTGCTCTTTCGCAGGTACGGCTCCCATATTTCAACGTTAGTGCATACTAGTATTATCGCCGCCCATAGGAAAGGCTGAGTACAGGGAGAGGAGCAAACATTCTATCAATCATCGGGGTTATCCAGCGGCCAACTCGAAGCTGTCGGCAAACGTGGCCGAGTGTACTCCAGCTTGAGCCATCGGAAGTGTTTTAGTAGAGGGGCGGGGCAACAAGAAATTGGAATAAAAAAAAACGCTTCACTTAGAGACCGTTGTGTGTACAGCGTACTATATGTGAATGAGATAATTTTAAGTGTGGTATGCATGCCTCTGTTTTGTAAAAAGGAAAGGAACGCCGACCAAATGTTGTTGTTAAAAAAGAAGACGTTCTGGCTTCCCTATGGAAGCCTTGATAACTCTGATCAAGGCTTCCGTAGGGAAGCCGAAACGTCTTTTTTTCTAACAACCTTTGGTCGGCGTTCCTTTCCTTTTTAGATGAATCTTCTACCTGACCGGACGAGTTTTCGTCGAACTTTAGATTTCATGCCCCTGTTTTAATTGTTGTTTTGATGCATACATTTTTTTCATCAAAACGAATGGTCAATTGCCGCCGATGTATAAACGCTGATGAATGCAAGACAAGATAAAATAACTTTTATAAAACAAAGCACTCCTTTATTGCAGCGCTCCAACTATGCACAGTGTGAGACATATTCTTGAATTTCTCAAAGGCATGCCGTGTTTTCTTGTTTGCACAGTACATTTAGCCGCGCGACTATGAGCACTTGCCCATCTTAGCATGAAGCTTCTTTTTCCTGCTAGCTTCTCGCGACTCATTGATTGATTTAACATAAAAATGCAGCCTTGTCAAAACATAAAACTTGAGAATGCTGACTGTGAGCGCTTCTGAGTGCTGGCTGCACCCTACACCACATGAAATCTGAGATTTTCCCAGCACCATAACATCTACTATGCTGTTACTGCACAGCTTTTCCTGACTAAAAAAAGTTGTGAAAAGGTTTTCCAGCCTTCTCACCATCAAAAGAAGCACACGAGACGGGTAGAGCAACCCTGCTTTGTCACAAATTGCAGTAAACTCACTGTCCTGGCTTTCCTCATTTGGCGCCTGTAGAAGCAAGTTTTTGCATTCGACACAGTCATTGCGTGCAATGAACTTGCGCGCTACATAACCTGCCATGTAGTGTATTAGCCGGTCATCGCTGTTTTCAATAACATAACCGCTGTGATCTGGAGATATTTGGCGTAGTTTGCCTTCAGCCAATGAGAGATTGCCCGACTCTATGAGTTTGTCAATGTCTTCCTCTGCAGTGTTGGCATTATATGCGTCCAGCAAGGAACTAAGTGGCTCATTGCTGTCGGCGTTGCCTGATCTCACTACTCTCGCTAGATTGTAAAACGAAAGACAATTCACTACAGTCAAAAATTGGGTTGGTGTAGGATGATCGTTAGATCCACAGGACTGCCTAACTATACCGAAAAAGTTCTCCAATGGATCCTTACTCAAGCGCGATGTCATTAAATACTTAAAGCCCTGTGTACTAAGGAAGTCCCATAGTTCGATGGTGGCAGTAAGTGTGACCTTAAAGCCAACTGCTGTTGACAAACTTATGAATCCTGCACCATTTGCATGCGTTTCCCAGCGTGAAAACAGCTGCAGGAAGTCCTTGATTTGCTGTACACTATGAGAGCCTGGACGCAATGCTTGCGCTGTAAACCGAGACGTCATGATCCTTATGAGACTGCTGACAGTTCTGAAAAAATGAAAAGCGAACTTTAGTGCAGACATAGGACACCACATGTTACAATAACCAAATTACGTTGCTGTCGAAACGATACCTTAAATAAGCATATGAGCAAGAACGCAGTTATGCGGAAAAGTGAGAAATAAACATTGAGGTTAACTTGTCCGGCAATCATGAACAAATGCTATTGCTGTCAGTGCTATAATGTCACGTGGTGGTGACAATGCCGCAGGCAACAAATGAACTGGCAGGTAGGTGTAGAACTCGTATGAACTCTTTTATGGGTGCTGACTCGCGCCCGCAAATCTACTCGGCGTTGGCGATAGCCACAAACGTACTCGCTGGTCATCGAACAGAGAATACCCATTTATTCGTCGAACAGAGAATACATATATAAATTATCCGCGCGCTACAATCACACTGATAAGGCCACATGCCGATGGCAGCTAAAAAACAGAGCTTTGAATGGTTCGCGATAATATCTTAGTGCCCTTCAATCCAATTACGAATAGGTAGTGATGTTTCTGAAAGAGCGCTTGCTTACCTGAAGAATGATATTGTTGCATCAATGTTGCCCCAAGACGATTCTAACTTCTCCTTGTAGAAGTGTAGGCCATTGATAACACGATTTCCAAAGAGCTGGAATGCAAGTGTCACCCTCATCTTTTCAAACCCATTAGGTTCCAAGTGTGCAGATGTCAAGCCAGGCATTGCCTTTAGAGTGAGCTGGCTCGAGTCGAGCTTGAAGGCCTGTTTTACAGGCTGGATGGAAACCTGGAACAGTTAACATACCACACGTTGAGCTGTCAAGAAATGCAGTAGCTAGAACGCAGCTTTCATAAGACTTGCTAGGACAACTGCTATTATACAAGGATGGGCACTTACCATACCAGTTGAAGTGTTCAGAGGACCTTTGAGTAGAGAGTTCCTCAGGCATTTTAGGAGATGCGGAAAATCCGATAGGAAAAACAGCTGTCGAGAAGGGTCCACAGGGTGTTCTCGGCTGCACGTAATATTTCCATTTTTTACGCCAATTCCCAATAGGTTCCACATACGACGATTCCATGACGCACCATCACATGTAATGAAATCAACCAGAAGTCCACTGGCCTCGGCGACAATTGTGGCTTCTATTAGAATTTTTTCCAGCATTTCAGCCTTGACATTGCCACTAGTAGCAAAAGTGCATATAACTTGTGACCATCGTCCAGTAAAGGGCACAAACATTACGACCATCCCATGGTCAGATGGAACATTCTGTCCGTCAGTTGTAAACGGGCCCAAGTCAACGAATCCTTCAATACGACCAGATGATGTCACATTTAGGTGTTCAGACAATTTGATTTCATCAACCAAAAGGCCGCCACGAAGTTTGAAGCTATCCATGCGTCGAGTTTTTTTCTTCAGTTGGCAAAGTACTCTGTGGCTGAACCCAAAAGTGGTTTTGTAAGCCCGTAAATAGCGCTTTAGTGTACTCTTGCTTGGCAGGCAAATAATGTTGTGATTTCGGAGATGTTCATACAACTTGGCACTTTTCATCTTCATTAATATGCATTCTAGAATCCAAGCTTTACTGTACACATTTCCCTTGCTGCTTTTTTTTTTTCGCTGCCGAGAAACATTGCCTCACGCATTCTTGCTGTTTAGGATCCAGGGCTGAGATCTCTGCCTCGATCACTTCCATAGGCTTAGAAGCATTTTTCTCTTGCATCTTGCAGAGCTCATCTTTCAGGTCACTCATTCGTGATGATAGCCTCCGGTTCTTTTGTCGCACTGAACGCAGCTTCTGCGTTGTACTTTGCACAGTCTTTCTAATTGACCGCTTTACCCTTGAACACCGCGTCAGTAAGGCCTTTCTGAGGTAGCGGCAGGATACGCACGCCTGTCCTGCGAAGTAGAACAAAACAGAGGAAAAATAACTGACCACAACGTCGGCTCTAATCGTACATGCATTACATTGTGAAGTTCGAAGCAAAATTGAAATAATTAATTTGAAAGAAATCTGCACACCTTCAGATGGCTCCTTTCCGGCGCATCGTTTACTGAAGTATGTGCCGTCGTGTAGGGCCAACTGCGCTTGAAGTCCTTTGGTAAGGCTTTTTCGGCATGCTGCTAACGGAGAGTGCTCCTTTACGTAGGCGGTATAGGTCGACACTTCAAAGCAGTCTATTTCCTTCCTCACGGCTGGCAATGCGCCCCGTTTCTACTAAGTGGCCGCAAAGGAGCGCACTATATGCGGCGCCGGGCCCATCATCGCGTGAAAGCATCACCACCCTCTCTGACTCCACGCATTGATTTTCGCCCATTCATAGCTTGCAGTACACAGTACCACTGTAATCAGGTATGCGATGGCAGCTCCAGTATACTGAAGGAACATCCAGCTTAGAAAAATCGTCCGGCACAGATGCTTCGTCAACTTCACAAGGGTCTTGGTCGCTCGCCAACACGCTACTCTCAGTGTCAATGCCCGGACACCTCGATTCCTTGTTAACGTCGGAAGCATTACTTTGTGGTCTTTTCGCTTCATTAGGATATGTACGTGTGCTTTTCCTCTTTCTAGGTGGTCTCTGTAGCGGTGTTTTCTTTGACAGATAGCTCGGCGCGTTCGGCAGCAAAGTTGGCACCGCATCGGGTAAAAGTTCCGGCTTTCCACGCGGGATGCGGACTTCTTTGCCGTCAATGATGTGTATAAAGTCCCTCACAATGCATGATGGCTCGAAATGTAGCTCACACACACAACAGGTTTCGTCCAAAACCTTATCTTTTCGATGAAGGTTGCGTTCCCACTGCTTCCGTCGGTTCTCATCCTTTGGCATAGCGAAGAGCGACGGCTGATCGCCTTTCGTCCACTGGTATCCCGTTTTGCACCCGGGAGCAAAACAATACCGTTGACGCCGACGATTCGGCATGACCGTAGTCTTAACGCCGCGAACTCACAAAGAGGAAAAATGCACCGCAAAAAAAGCAACAAACAGCTGCAGGCAGCTTGGCGGGACTGCTAGCCGCGCGCGCGGGCGCGCCGAGCCTACAGCCCACACTACAACAGCGCCACTGCTTACATCCGGGACCTGTCGACACTCGCCGCCTCACCGCATCGCATGCAGCGCGCCGGCTCCTGTACCCACTACCCATATTCTAGAGCACTGTACCTCGAGGTCCGGGTTTATTACTGCTAATTACCACAGATGACAAGCAAAGAAACCCGACGCGCGCCGCAATCCATGAAGGAGAAGAGACCGAAGAGATGCCGCCACGCCGCCAACGCTGCTGCTGGGGAGCTAGGAGCGACAACCGGAAGTTGCAAAATAAACGTCAGCGGATGACGTATTCATGGGCGGGGCCAAGTCCCAGAGCTGTTCTCTTTGTTTTTTTCGGGTGCTCCTCGTGTACGAATTGAGGGGGGAGAGGATTAGCGTAATTTTTAATCGTCTATATCTTCGCTGTTATTGATGCTAGCTCAAAAATTCTTGCACTGGGGTGACGAGTGATCGAATGCCTGTCTTTCGTCTGCTTTACGTAATGTCAATAATTTATTGCATAGTCCCTTTAAGGAAATGGAATATGGCATCTTCTTTATTAATTTAGTGGTCCGAAGTTTGTGTGGTCGAGAGTCGTGACCGGTTATGTTCTCCAACTCACTGCAGTGCAAATAAATACAAAGGTCGAAGCCCCATGCATCATTTCACGGTGTCACAAAGTTATAGATTGCTAATATCAATGGTATGATTGTCATCGCGCAAAACATAACAGTCTCAAAGACGGAATGTTTTATCGATGAAAAAAGAAAATTCTTCATGACATCAGATAGCTTGATGATTAGTTCAGTTCAATACCATTAGCAGAAAAAGTGCTTCTGTCAATGGCGACGAGCCCTGTACAGTAAATCAAAGAAAAGGGCTGATAGCGCTTTTTTATCTGAGCCACTGAATATATTTGGGTAACAGCACTTTCATGAAGTAAATCGGCCGGGGTTAACTTACTTTTCCTGCACAGTTTATTTTCTCTTTAAGAGTCGTCTATGCAATATTAGAACACCCTGCCTTTCATTCTGTCTTGTTTTGTGCACCCCTATCTGCCACATTGCCCTGAATTTTAAGAAAGCCAGCACTGCCTCACTGAAAAATTTCATGCGCACCAGTGTCTATAGTTCCTTTAACTGCAACGATTTAAATATAGCTTTTCTGCTCTACCGAGTGAAGAGACGAGTGATTACCATGCCCCCAACATGGGAAGCCCAAACAAGAAGCCTTTATTCATGCCCGCAGGCAGAATATATACATACTGAGGGGCACCGCCTCTTTGCTCCTAGCGCCATCGCGTGACAACTCAAACAAGCACAAGTCGGCGACCTCTACATCTTCCCTCCTGAGATTGTTACAAGTTCAACCTGCGCGGTGGTCTTACTGCACGACCGTATCGCGTTCGAACCTATTGTTGAGGTTGAGGCGAACTCTCTTCCACAGGCGACCCCTGGCTCTCAGGCGAAGAAGGTACGCGCAAATGTCCCATCGGCAACGAGCAGGAAGAACTTTGTTGCGACCTTTCAGGTTTTGATGGCGAGGCTACTGCCTGTTCTGGAATGTTCTGGCCAGTTGAGAAACGTACCCGATGGCGACGATTTCTCTGCAGAATGCTCCCAGGAGTCTCAACCATGTACGACCGAGGTCGCTGAGCAGGGCTGTGTACCCGATCGCTGCAACCAATGTCCTTGACCCATACGTCGTCACCGTGTTTCAGAGGACTCAGAGGGCTTGCACTGTGACGGCGATTGTAGTTCTTTCCCTGTTGCACCTTGGTTGCAGAATCCTGTGCCCTGAACGTTTCGTGACTTAGGAATGCTGGCAGAAGTTGTTCTGGCCGTCCCGGAAGGCGTGTTTGCTGTTTTCGTCCCATCAGTAATTGTGCCGGAGATACGCCCGAAACACCAGGCGTGTCTCGGTAAGTGAGAAGGGCCAGGTACGGATCAGAGTTGTTCTCAAGCAGGTCCTTCACTGTCCGCACCATAGGCTCTGCCTCTCCGTTACTCTGGGGGTATTGAGGGCTGCTTGTCTCATGACGGAATCCGTAAGATCTGGCGAATTCGGCGAAATCGTTGGATACGAACTGAGGTCCGTTGTCTGTCCGCACGACATCGGGAATTCCGAAGCGAGCAAAGCAACTCTTCAGAGCAGCAATAACCACCTTAGCAGTTGTAGTCCCCAGTGTGACCACTTCAGGGAATCTAGAGAAATAATCGACAATCAAAACATAGTCACGTCCTTTAAACTGGAACAGGTCCATAACGAGGTGTTGCCATGGCCTCTCCGGTGTGTGAGTTGGCATCAATGACTCTGAACGTACGACTCGAGTCTCGGCACACTTGGGACACTGGGTCACAAGGTGCTCAATATGAAGGTAGCAATTTGGCCACCAAACGCACTCTCGGGGCGTTATTGACAGTGGCGTACCCCTTGATGCCCTTCGTGCAGCAGTGCGAGAATGTCGTGGCGTTGAGCAGACAGAATGACGATACGGCGATCCATGAAAAGCATACCTTCGTACACACTCAGTCTGTCTCTCTTCTTCCAGTACGGTGCTATGTGGGTTGGTACTCTGTTCTTGGAAGGCAAGCCTTTTTCACAGTAAGTCATGACTGAGGAACACTCCCTGTCTTGAGCCTGCTGTCGGCGAACATAATCTAGCCGACTTGCCATCCGAGGAGGTAGATCCTTCAGGACCTCACCGATGAAGATTTCCAGAGTGTTAACGGCTTTCGAGGCTGGCGAGTCACAGGTTGCTCGTGATAGAGTGTTGGCCGTAGCTATGAGTTTCCCCGGTACATACTTGACAGTGTACTGATAGCGCATAAGCTTGATCCGCATTCGCTGTACTCGAGGTGGCAAGATTTCAAGATCCTTGCTGGCAAGGAGGGATACAAGAGGAAGATGATCGTCTCGACTTCAAGGCTTAGACCGCGAAGATGCTGGTCAAACCTAGCCAAGACCCACATGACTGCCAGAGACTCCTTTTCCGCCTGACTGTTGCGTCTTTCTGTAGGAGTGAGGGATCTAGAAGAGTAGGTCACAGCACGTTGAAGTCCTGAAGGCTGATCTTGGAACAAGGCAGCCCCCGGACCGTGAGAGCTTGCATGAGCTGATACTACAGTCTGGTAATGCGGGTGATACTTTGCCATACACGTTTCCGAGCTGAGCAACGACTTGAAGCGAGTGAAAGCTTCCTCTTGACTGTGACCCCAAATCCAGGTGCTGTTCTAGTTCAAGAGAAAACGAATGGGTGTCGTGAAATCAGACAGCTTTGGAATGAAACGAGCCACATGGTTGACCATTCCAAGCAACCGGCGAACTCCACTGACATCGACTGGCGCCGGGAGGTCCTTGATAGACTTGAGCTTATCTGGGTCCGGCAAAATTCCTTGCGCATCCACAACGACTCTAAGGAACTTGACAGAAGATACTCAGAACTAACACTTCTTTTCATTGAGAATTACCCAAGCTTGACTTAGGCGAGCCAAAACGTCAGCTAGGCGTCGGTCGTGCTCACGTTGGTCCCTATCGATGATTAGTATATCGTCGATCATACTGACCACTCCGGATGTGCCTTCTAACAGTCTTCACATGAATCGCTGGAAGTATTCAGACGCTGTCGCCAGGAAGAAGGGAACGCGCCTGTAACAGTAGCGGCCAAAGGGAGTGATAAACGTTGTCAGTTCTGCACTTTCACGACAAATTTGATTTGTTGGAAGCTGGACCTTGCGTCGAGCTTGGAAAAGACTTGTGCCCCACCAAGTTGGCCCAAGATATCTTGCGCTGTTGGCAAGACGTAGCGCTCCCGCTGGATGACCTTGTTGAGCTTCGTCAGGTAGACATAGAGCCTGTACCCCGACGGCTTCGGCACAATGAGAAGGCCCTAACACTATGCGGTTGGCGTGTCCACTTTCCGGATGACCCCGTGCGTTTCCATGTTGTGCAGTTCCTTCTTCACGCTCTCGAGCAGAGGGAAGGGTATTCGCCTTGGGACGCTCAGTGAAAAGGGACGAGCATTAGGACAAAGGCGGATGTGGTATTATTCTTGCACTTCCCCCAGTCCACGAAAGATATTGACCTGGGTTGATGCAACACTCTCGATTGAGTCCAAAAACTGAACGACGGCGAAGTCATCGATTGCCAGTAGTCGAATAATGTGGGTAGTCTGAATCTTGACGACATACAATGTCTGGACAGTCACTCTGTTGCGCCACTCGAGGGTAGCAGGGAAAGTTAACAGCACGCGCAACCCATGATTTCAGGGACCAGATACCTCGGCTTCTGCTTCATCCAACACGCGAGGCAATACCGGGAAAAAAGGCGAAAGTACCGTTACCTCTGCTCCCGATTCTGGTTTGGTTTGGTTTATGGGGTTTAACGTCCCAAAGCGACTCACGCTATGAGGGAAGCCGTAGTGAAGGTCTCCGGAAATTCGACCAACTGGGGTTCTTTAACGTGCACTGACATCGCACAGTACACGGGCCTCTAGAATTTCGCCTCCATCGAAATTCGACCGCCGCGGCCGGGATCGAACCCGCGTCTTTCGGGCCAGCAGCCGAGCGCCGTAACCCCTCAGCCACCGCGGCGGCTTGTCTGCTCCCGATTCTATTTTGAACTTTGCAAAGTGGCCATTCAGGCGTAGGTATGTGTACGTGCCTTGCCCGATGAGTACTGAGCGCGTGAAGTTCGATAGAACCCAAAAGCTCTTTTGGGTACTTTTCCTCGCAAACTTCTGCAAAATGACCCTGCTTTCTGCAGAAAGGCACCTAGCCTTGCGTGCGGGGCATTCGTTTCGCGGGTGGATACTACAGCCGCAATAAGCGCAAGCTGACCCATTTAGCAGCACTGGCTTGCCACTGCGTGACGATGCGCATGCCGTCGTTATCTTTTTTTGCGTCGCGCCACGTCGACGTTCAGACTATCGAAAGCTGTGCCGTCGCGTGAGCTTGCGCGGGAGGGCGCTCTTTGTCAGCGTCCTCATGCAGACGTGCCTGACAGTGCTTCTTCCGCCGTGAGTTTCGTGCAGCGGCACAACTGGTCATATAGCTTTTCATGCCGAAATCCCATGACAAACTTATGCCGAACAAGGCGGTCTTCCACTTCGGGGCTTTTGTATCCGCAACGTTTTACGAGATTGCGAAGCGTCGCGAAGAAGTCGTCGACTGACTCATCCTGCTGCTGTGTTCGGCGATGGAACCGACGGCTTACGTAAATCTCGTTGACGGGGTACACGAATTGCGAGGCTAGCTTACCCTTGACAACCGAAAACGAGATGTCCGGTGTTGAAGCTCCATAAGACGACAAGACGCTGCGTGCTTGAGGTCCCATACAATACAGAAGCGTGCGCACCTGCACCTCGTAGGTGGCTGTATTTAGGCCGGCGGCAAAGGCGCTCCTAGCGCCATCGCATGCCAACTCAAGCAAGCACAAGGCGGCGACCACTACAATAACCCTTCACGATTCTCAGCCAGGAGCATTACCATCCCGTTAACAATGAAACAATGATGATGCTTGGACTGCAACCCATATCTGCACTTTTCACCTGGAAAATGTTGTCCCTATGTATACTTCGTAGCGCCAGTTGCAACCCTAGCTTCATCTAGCTGCAAACTTAAAGTGAGGCCGACGGGGCATGTATAACAGATATGGTAGTGTGAGCAAAAGAGACGCAAGTAAGCACATTCCTTGGATTATTGGCAGATGAACTGCATGCAGACTTTTTTTTTTTCAGGTAGTGCTTGCGAAACTCATTCGTTTTCCTCTGGCGCTTCAATGGCGCCAAGAAGAACGCGTAGCAGGCGACGGGCGGGCCTGTAAAGGATAGTGTTTTCGTCGAAAAGCAATTGCGCATGCGTGCATTTCCTAGTGGCGTCGTTAGGCAACTCTGATAGTACTGAAATCTAGCGCCGTGGCACCCTATGGAAAGCCACGCACTCCCATGTTCACGGAAACGGTCACCACTCTGCTATCGCACAATCCTACCGGTTTGGAGCGGAAGTAAAGGTATATACGAGACATCCGCAGTGCACGGTTTGTAAGGTGTATTACTATCGCGTCGTGAACGCGTGGATAGTCTTTTGCGTGCGTAATCCTTTTGATAGGGGCTCGTGAAGAAATATGAAAAAGAACGACCAACCATAAGATAAGAGAAATGCTGTTTATACGCGCCTCTTGTATAACCTATTGTCTTTCGCAAGTCTTGAATAATGCATTTAATATTTATTTGTTCTTCACAATTTTCACCATGCCTTCGCCCTCTTTTCCCAGCCACTGCGGTAGAGCACCCTGTTTCATTCCCTGTTCTGTCTTCAGGTCTTTTTTTTTTTTGCTTTTAGAGGGATATCTCAACGCGACTTTTATGTCCGGGATTAATGGCACCGTCCTAATTCGTCGCAATCAACAACGGCAGTGTCCACATGCTCAGACATAGGGATTCCTTTGTACTAAAGCCTATAGTTCGTGGTCGTTTACCTAGGTGGTGCTGGAGGGTGCTGGTTCAACCGTCGCCGCACCTTTCCCTCCCCGTTAGATGGCGCTAAACCTGGGGGAACCAAAACCCGAAGTAGACAGAAAATGGGATACCTTCATAAAGTGTAGAAGGGACGCATCCTATTTGATTAATGAGAAAATTAGAAGAAAGGGTGCCCAATGGATGTCAAAAGTAAATAAAAAGGATAGAAAAGCAGCCCAAAAATTCTGGAAACATCTAAATGCAATGAGTAATAAAACTAGGCTAGAACAAAGGTTTATTGTTACAGATGAGGGTATTCGACTAGAAGGGGATGAAGCAATAAAACACATAGGAACAAGGATGACGGAAAAATTTTCAGCAAAGCACGTGGTACATAATTTATCGAAGGAGGATAGACCGGTTACAGCAATAGCTTCACTTGAGCAAGGAGAGTGGGAAAGGGCAGAGAAGAAGGTTCCTAGTGGCACATCAACAGGACCAGATGGTATCCCGATTATGTTGATAAAGAAGTTAGGACCAAAATCCAAGCAAACAATAATACAGGTAGTGAACAAAATGATAGTGGATGAGAAAGTTCCCGATGAATGGCGATTAAGTAGAATGAACATGATATATAAGGGAAAGAGGGACAAAGCAGACGTAAGTAACTATCGCCCCATAACAGTGACATCTGTGGTTTACAGGGTGGTGATGCAAATTATAAACGATAGACTGCAGGCTTGGGTGGAGAACGGGGGGGGTGTTAGGGGAACTACAGAATGGGTTCCGGAAAGAAAGGAGGTTGGAGGACAATCTATTTTCATTGACACAGTGTATAGAAATTGCGGAAAAGGAACATAGGCCCTTATTGCTAGCATTTCTGGATATTAGGGGAGCCTATGACAACGTTACTCAGGAGCATTTGTGGGACATATTGGGCACATTTGATGTGGAAAATGGAGTAATTAATCTTTTAAAAGATATATATAGAGGTAACAGAGTGCTCATAAAATGGGAAAAAAATGTATCAGGGCCTGTAGAGATACAGCGGGGGCTTAGACAAGGATGTCCTCTGTCCCCTTTGTTGTTCATGTTGTACCTGCAAGGTTTGGAGGCCAAGCTAGAGGGGAGCGGACTAGGTTTCAACCTATCTTTTTTCAAGCAAGGGGAATTGATTAAACAGACATTACGGGGACTAATATGTGCAGACGATATAGTGATAATGGCTGACTACAAGGAAGACCTGCAGAAGTTGTTAGACATATGCAGTACAGAGGGAGATAGATTAGGCTTCAAGTATAGTAAGGAAAAATCTGCAGTCATGACATTTAATGAAGAGGGCGGCGAGCATAGAATACAGGAGTTCGTGCTAAAAGTAGTGAATGAGTACAAGTATCTTGGGGTGTGGATAAATAACAGTGTTGAGTATCTGACAGAGCATGCAAAATATGCAATGAATAAAGCTAGTAGGAATGCAGCTGTCATGAAAAATAGGGCACTGTGGAATTACAATAGGTATGAGGTGGTAAGAGGGATCTGGAAAGGGGTGATGGTCCCTAGCCTGACCTTCGGGAATGCGGTCCTGTGTATGAGGCCAGAAGTTCAAGCAAGGCTGGAAATTAGGCAACGGGGAGTAGGGAGGTTAGCTTTGGGAGCACATGGCAATACACCAAATCAGGGGGTACAGGGTGATATGGGATGGGCGTCTTTCGAGAGCAGAGAGGCTAGCAGTAAGATAGCATTTGAGGAACGATTGAGAAGGATGGAGGAAAAGCGGTGGGCTAGGAAAGTTTTCAGATACCTGTATATAAAGAATGTTGACACGAAATGGAGAAAGCGAACTAGAAAATTGACAAGCAAATATCTGGACAGCAGTAAGGGGGCAAATCAGCAATTATCGGTTAAGAAAAAGGTTAAAGGAACAGAGAGAGCTTTGTGGAAAACGGGGATGCTGACGAAATCGGCACTAGAAACATACCGGACCTTTAAACAGGAAATTGTCAAAGAAAATATCTATGATAATTGTAGGGGAAGTTCTTTGTTGTTTGAGGCCAGGACTGGAGTTTTGCGGACTAAGACGTATAGAGTCTGGTACCAGGAGATAGATACTTTGTGCATTGCGTGCGGAGAGGAGGAGGAAACGGCTGAACACTTGATACTTTTCTGTAAAGGGCTTCACCCTACAGTGGAAGGCAGCGGGCCTGACTTACCCAAGGCATTGGGGTTTAGGGATAGTGAAGGGAAAGTTGATTTTAAGAGGTTAGAAGTAACCAAGCGAAGGTTATCTGATTGGTGGCTAAAAGCAAGACAGGAGTAAAATTTCACAAGACATGGCTAGGTGGCTTAAGCCACCGCCCGATGTAAGGGTTCAGCCGTATCCATCCATCCATCCATCCATCCATCCATCCATCCATCCATCCATCCATCCATCCATCCATCCATCCATCCATCCATCCATCCATCCATCCATCCATCCATCCATCCATCCATCCATCCATACATACATACATACATACATACATACATACATACATACATACATACATCCATCCATACATACATACATACATACATACATACATACATACATACATACATACATACATACATACATACATACATACATACATACATACATACATACATACATACATACATACATACATACATACATACATACATACATACATACATACATACATACATCCATCCATTTTATATCAGTGCGCTTAGCACAGCCTTTTTTTTTTGTCCAAGGGCTATTATTCTTTAGCAGTTCCGTCCACTGCGTTGCCTGGTAGTTTATTCTTAAGCCTTCACCCTTTCGTCTGCTTTTCAGCTAAGGCATCCATCTTTCATGCATGCTGTCAGTTATCGGCTTATCGGGAACGATACGAGCAGTCATGAAAGATGGGCAAGGGTTTATTTTACTGGTCTTTTCTGCTTCGAGCCGACCAGTCACGTTGACGGAAGCCACAACGCCACTGGCGCATGTGCAGGCAGCTGACAACGGGCAGCAAAATCCAGCAGCGGCGGCCAAGCAGCCCACGAAGCCGGTAACTGCGCCGCAAACTGTAGTCGCGCTAGCTCCGAATTTCGGCAAATCTCTATCGCCGTCGTCCATGAGCCGTCATCGGAAGGCGACATTTGTGCAGAAGACAGCACGCTGTGGTGGAATGCGCCTCTCGCTGCAGGCAAACGGTGGGGCCGTGGCAAGTGGCATTCCTTCGCGCGAAAATGGCGCGAGATTGAAAGCTCTATCTGGTGCCCTATCTGGTTTTTATATGCGTACATTGGCGTCTTTTAGATTCCTGTCAAAATTGGCGTGGTACCCTTCTACCAAGTGTACACGGATAAGCAGAAAACCCTTCGGGTATACAAGTGAGCTACGAGTTCTCGAACACTTCTAGATTTGCGACTCGTGGGGCTCTACAGTATGAAGTTTCGCAGAAACAGCGTCTAAGCGCTGGTGTTCTTCAGTGCGATGGGGATGTCAACAGGTGCTCACTGTTGCAACAATCTGACGCGCTTCATAGCTATAAGCGCTTTGTTTCCGTGCCGTGACTACTGCATTAAGTGGCATTACACGAGCGTGATCTGCTTCTAACCGCAATGACGCATAGAGACCGCGCCAGTCGCCCTCACTCTGTCTTTTCGACATACGGTGCGCGCATATATAGTCATTGCTATGACCGCCCCACGTGCCACCAACTGGAGGCATCCCGGTTGGCATCATTTCTACAAAACGAGCCTTGTGACCATCCGGACAGAATCAACGGTTCTTCGTGCAGCGTGTCCCACAACTTTCTTTGGAGTGTGACTATCCCCGTGTGACCAACTACTGAGCGTGGTGATGCTGTGTTGCCGAACACGGACGGTATTGATGCGTGACGCGCGGAAAGTATCAGTGGTGGACTCGGCGACGACCTCTGCTCTGCACCTGCTAACAAGTGAGAACTGACGTCTGGTGCCTGCTCTGAATTCGAAGTCTTTCCGGCACTCTGAACGGAATTTTACTCGCAGTGATACGGGAACAGTGGCAATAACGTTTTAAATAGCAGCTTGTTTTCACTGTTTGGATTCGTGTATGTAGTGTAAATGGAATACGTGTATATAGTATTTCCCCTCCCCCATCCTTTGTGCTAGTGCCCTCAACTCTTTCATTTCATTTCTGCAATCTGCCTGCTATCACTTTATTTCCGCTTCCCTAGCTCAGGTGCTTCCGTAGCAATGGCAGATGCCGGGGCTAGCAAAAATCTTTTACTTCCTTTCATTATTTAAAAAATAAACCACTACTATTATGTGACAGCTTTAAAACAATGCCATCGACCTTCCGGTCGTGCACCGAAATGATACCGTATTGTACTGGAGAGCGCACTCTAATCGCACTGTACGAAAATTGTAAAGCCTGTCTGTCCAAGAATAAGCCGACAGTGGCAATGGGCTTGTTACCGACGGCGCAGTTTGTAGTCTTCTCTCAGCAATAGTGGCCATGTGTCTCGCCCTGTAAATTCGTGCACAAAATTCTGCGCATAAAGGCGTCGATGCCACGTTTTCAATTTCGAATGCAATTTCTGAAAGTGGTGTCAATGTTTCCTTGCATTTCTCCTGAAGTCTGCTCAAAACTATCAAAGACCCTCAATCATGGGATACACGGACTGCATAGCTTATAATTCAGTGACTGTTCACTTGATGGGCTAATAGCCGCAACTGTCTTTTAGCTGCAGTCCTACTGGAAACACCGATTGAACAGCATACGTCTGCTATACAGTCAACCTTTATTATCGCTAATTTGCGTGATCGGCGGAGACCGACCACCGTTTTCTTCTCTCTATCTAGTCCTACGAAGCACCATAGCTCGTGTGTGCATGCCATCCTGTTCACAATGCATTTTTAAAGTGTACCGACATCCGTTACAGGTCGAGCTGTTAGTTACTATAATCGTTGAGGACGAACACGTTGAGCTCTCAGTGTAGACTCTTCTAGTGCATTTCGCGTGCGTCAGGCGCAAGATGGAAGATGCACGCCAAGTGGTCGCTGCGTGAAAGCGCAGCTTGGAATTTATAGGCGTCAACAAAAAGCTTTAAATTGCCTACGGCCTTCTTACTGTGTTGTCGGTCTAAGCCCGTTGTGCCAACAGGCAGTACGGGCAGGTTTTGTTTTTACCCTTCTAACATATGCGTTGGCTACCTACGAGTTCTGAAACTGTGAGAACGTTAAGCCAGTAGACGGCCTGCAGCTCAAAGCGGTAGGTGACAGAGTAAGCACAGCAGAGCCTAATAAGTCTAGAAAGTCGCTCCTTCCATTAGAGCACGTTAGCCTCTACCTTCCTCACTTTAACTCATGCTCAATGCAACCGAGGTCATTAATGATAGAAAAAAAAATTAGGAGGACGCTTAAGCTTCGCCTTGAGAAGAGACGCGAAGCGCCTGCTCCCCCCTTTTTTATCTCTTTATTCCTATTCTTTCTAACATCTCACCGATTACCAATCTACAATCACATTACCGATCACGGTCATCGATTACAATCACAATTGCCTATCACATTGCCGATCACCAATCATCAATCACCATTTATTATCTAGGTTACACTGCACGATATATTACGCCACTGCATATTAGTACACACCATTTGTTTCAGTACAATAAAGCGCGAGAACACCCTCTTATCACTCCACGCTCTTTCTGACACCTAATTAGCATATTTATATTTGGTTTTATTTTTTAATTGCTATAGCATCAGTACACATACAAAACACACGTTACTAAGCCCTACACACCACAGCGCGTTCACTAAGTGCCCCTCAAACATGCTCCAACCAGTGGCCCTTCTGGCCTATGATTGCATTCTTTAATACAGCAAACAAAAATCGTGATGCACCTTATCAAAAACTTTTGCCATGTCAATGTGAATAAGAGCCCCTTGACTGACCTTATCTGAAACTGCCTCTAACATGGAACGTGCAATAACAATATGGTTTTCGATGCAACGCCCTGTTGAAGGTGGCGATCGGGGTCGTGGATGCACGAAACCACGGTCGAGACGACGCCCGCTCCGACCAGTACGGGAGTGCCGCGAATGAAGGGGGTCGTTAGTGGAGAAAGAAAACTGGATTTATTTACATATTTACAAGCGTAAATATCAAAAGTGGGATTCTTTTTTTAACTGCACTTGCTGTCGAGTTTTATAGCCTTCTTCTTCCCTAAATTCCCCAGGGTGAGGAGGCCTTCGCCGGAGTGGGAGTGGCCTGAAACTTTCACTCGCGCGCACAAACTCACCACCAGGGGCGCAGCCAGAAAGTTCGTTCGAGGGGGGCTCATGTTGTACCGCGGCCTCCGCCTTATATAATTTGTGGTGACCAAATGCCTTGATCATAATTTCATTGCCATTGCCAATGCTATTGCGTATTAGATGCTACAAAGTCTTGAACGCTACGCACTGTCTAGACAAGTAAAATATGTATTTTTCGTAAAAGAATATATCCGTATGTCCCAAAAAACTAAGACAGAAATAACTCATATCAATGCTTCCATCTTTTTCGTCTATTTAGTAAGTAGAGAAAATATCTCATGAATTTTAGAGCTATATCAGTTGGAAACCGGCAAAATAGTGTATGTCCCTGATATGAATAGTCAAGTTGAGGACAAATATTTTAACGAATCTTCGTCATTTAAGAACCTTGTTTAGAATTTTGTACATATGCAATGGCCAGGAAAAAACCTCAGTGACGCTGTCCTTCGTTCCAATGTATTGCGCGGGCACAGCTGTCATTTGTCGAGTATTATAAGTAATTGCATCGAAATTATAGTCGCAACAGAGAGCACATATAAAAAGCCGGAGTTCTGCAAAATATACATTAGAAATGGGAAGATACAATGGATTATCACCAATGCGAAGGTACAGCTTGATAAGGGGCAAAAAAGCGTCGCTCGGAAAAAAGTTCACCTCATGTATACACAAAACATGGCAAGAATATATTTAAAATACCCGTGTTCTCTAACAAATTTACATAACTAAGTTAAAGCTGCTCTACATACAATGTCAAACAAGCAAAACAAAACATGTTGCTCAATCACAGATATTAACATTTGGCATAGAAAGACAGACTATCCTGCAAGAATAAAACTATGATCGCAGAAATCGTGATATGTATTTCGGGCATACTGTGGTCGCAACATCACCGTATGGATAGAATAATAGAGGAAGAATGCCGAAATCAATACGAAAATGCATATTTTAGCTTCCTGCAAAGTGGCAACAATCATTCTGCACAGAAAATCAAAGAAGGGTATTTGTCTAGTTCAGAAAAGAAGTAAAAGCAGGTAGCTAAAAAAAGGAAAAAAAAGGACAAACAAAAGCCACAGATGATGCGACTAGTGGAACTACCCAATATCCGAGATTGTTAAGAACCACCGTGGGGCCGGGCTTTCTATGAGCAAGGTCGGTCAGATTGGTGATTCATGTCCTCGTAATTTTCGCCTTCGCCTGATAATTTTGATCATGATGCTAACTGTTACAATAAACGGCAAATAATTTCTATGGTTTTAAAGGCTGATGAATAGTCATACGTTTACCTAATTACGCGTTTATGGTCCTGAAGGATCAGAGCCTTTAGTTGCATCAGTTTTGCTGCTTCGCTATGTAAAGGACAAAGCTTATGAGAAATTTGTCCATAACGTTTCGGAATTGAAATCCATGCGCTCCGTAGATTCCGCGGCTGCCGCGAGACGCCGCGACGAGCCTGCTCGTCATCGAAACGCCCTTGAAACTGTGTGCTCGGATGGGGCTCTTTGCATTATGTAACTACAGGTACATGGGCGTTAATTGCCAAGAAATCTAGCCCGAGTTGGCAATGTTCAAGCCGAAATGTATTTTCGAGCGTGAAAAGCACATTGTAGACAAAATCCATCATGATTTCCAGCGCCGCTGGTTGTTTTGGTCGGCGGTGCATAACAGTACGAAAAAATTTCGAGGGGGGCTGAAGCCCCCTAAGCCACCCCCCTAGCTATGCCCCTGCTCAGCACCACACATATGGACACGCCCCCGTCACATGCTGAGCCCTAGAGAGAGAGAAGGACGCCGTCGGGGTCACGTCGACTGCGGTAGGTGATCTAATGTGGCCAGCCGAAGGTTCCCACGTGCTGCCGACACCTGTTCTTAATCAGATGACAACCGACGCGCAAGGCCAGAACGCAAGATCGGGAAGAGAGGCCGAATGTCGTCGTTTGTCCTTAGAGATGCTTGCGATGGTTGGGGACGACGACCGCCAGCCCGCCGCGGAGCTCGGCACGCCGTAGATCCACCAGAAACGAGGCCCCTTTGTCCCCCGACATGGTCGCGGCAATTGGGGAAGATGACGTCCGCTTGCTCGCCACACTGGCGTCGGATACTTCTGAAAACGGTCCGGTTGTGCTAAAACTTCAGGTCTCCACTCTTTAGGGTTCCACACCCGACCGGGAAAAGCTCGGTAATTGGAATCAGCTGACACCTGGGTTCTCTTCGTGTGGTTCTTTACGGCAGGCCTGGGAGCGATCACCATCGAGTTTCTCGGAGCCAGCCAGTAGAAACAGAAGTGTTGGCTGCCAACGTGCGAGACTTGCTGTCATTGTTGCTAGTAACTAGACTTGCTTTTGCGGTTGCTAATAACTAGCCTTGCTTTCGCCATCATTGACAGGCCTTTGATTCCGCACACTTGGCGCGGCCCTAATTAATCTAATGCCACAAGCTGCCGACGAGAAGAAAGAACCTTCGCAAATATCTTATAACCCACGTTGCATAAGGATATCGGACGATACCCGTCAACAGTTTTCAACTGATCTGCGCCTGTGATTTTCGGGATTTATATGGTGTGACCGGTCTAGAACGTGGGAGGCAAAAAGCCCATGCCGTAAGCTGCACTGAAAACTTCCAACAAGGCAGGTGCTAAGCTAGGCATATACGCTCATAGGACTCACTACTTAGGTCAAACAAGTCAACAGTTCAAATATTGTTGAGGTCTTGCTTAAAGGCATAGAACTATGTTTTAAAGCGGCCACTGCAAGACTGACTGTTAATAAAAATTACCGAACCTATTCCACTTAAAACGTCTGTTCGAAATAACTGCCCGCTATCGACTTTGTTATTCGCTCTATATCTTGAGCCGCTGTGCCGTATAATCATCAAGAACACAGCAGTTCGTGGCTTCTCACTATCGCAACGTGAAATTAAGATTTTGGCTTATACTGATGACGTTGCCCTTTTCTGATAAAGAGTATGCTGGAGGTTTTTAGTGTAACTGAGCAGTTCTGTGAGAGTTCGTGTGCGTCTCTTAACCTTGATAAATGAAAGGGGTTCTGGGTGGGTCCCTGTAAAGCCCCTCAATAGAGTAAAAGTAACGACATCTCTCTCCTCCTCCTATACCGGCGCTCCTCCTCTCGGCTCCTCCCGGGCGCCGACGGTGGCGGCACCTAGGCAGGGGGATGTTAGCAGACGCTCCCAACGCTCGCCCTTTGGCGCGCAGCAGACCGCGCGCCCGAATGAATTTTGTGTTGCGTTTTTTGACTTGACTTCGGTCAAAATGACATGATGACATGGAAGATCGAAAAATAAGTTACTGAAATAATTGCCGCGACCAACGCTGCGCTGCTTTATCGAAACTTTTTGTCCTTTGATGGCTCTGATTGCGGAGCATACGTTAGAAGTGGCGTGCGCGAGCGAGTTCACGGCACTATAGTGAATATACTCAGCGCGTTGGTGTTCCCAACGCTCGCGCTTTGGGCAGAGGACCGCGCGCCCGAATGAATTCGTTGTCGCGTCTACTGCCTCTTATTCGGCCGCATGGCATGTGAGGTACAAAAATTATTTACCCAAATAACTGCCCTGACCCACATTGCACTGCTTTATCGGAACTTTTCGTACTGCAAACGCTTTAATCGTGGTGCACACGGTGGAAGTGGAGTGAGCGAACGAGCTCGCGGCGCTATAGTGAATGTCTCGCAGTCGTGTTTTTCAACCGATGTCTTTTGCCCAATCTTATAAAAATTTAACTCCGCAAAGAGGAAGTGGACCGACATGCGACTAGATGTGCGGCCTAGGCTTTATTTGAACAGATGGCAGTTTAATGCTCCTATAATATATTCTCTCAAAGGCGTGTTCGCTCGTGCAACGGGCTGTGCTATTCAGTGATAGCCGATTACTCGTCTGAATTTCAATTATTTTAGTCTAGGAAAGCTTAGAGATCATTTCGTAGTTAATATACCTCGGACACCTCGCAGGCTACCGTTAAAAATATCCGACTGACGGTAGCCACGTAATGATTGTTTGTAAATCTGCGAATACGAATCCCTATAGTTGCGCACTGTAACATGGTTGTGATCAGAATTTTGGTGTAGGGTTAATAGTTTTGGTTGATTAACAGCAACCAAAAATGCATTTAAACGCTGTTTCCTGAGCAACTACAGCTCCGCATGAGTCATTCGAATGCTGCTTGTTTAGGTGACTATCATCTTGGGTCAGCATATACAATAATGGCTTTTAAGAGAACATTGCCTTCCCTCTTGTAATCTCTATGTCTAAAGCGCAGTAGCCTGGACGGCCGCAGTTAGTCGCTTTCGGTTGAAGTAGCGTGCAACAGAAAAAAACTCAAATGCTGAAAAATGAAAACTCGAATTTACTCAGTTCTATCTGAAGCAAACACATTGGGTCGTTTAGGACTCGCGAGAAGCATGAATAGCCGGGGCTTCAAAAGCGATAACCACCCCTTTGGCTTCGAGTTCGTGAGCGACGGAGTCCAACTGCAACGAAACAAATACGTCCAGCGATGCGCCAAACATGAAAGACATATCTGCACCGCGAGCAGCATGAACAGCGTGGGCTCAAACAGCAAGAACCGGCCTTTTACTATCGAATTCGTGAGCGAAGGAGTCCATCTGCAACGACCCATATACGGCAAGTAATGCGCGCAGCATAAAATCTGGACATATATTGGGAGCAGCATTTACAGCGGGTATCAAACAGCGGGAACCGCCTCTTTAGTATGGGGTTCGTAAGCGGAGGAGTCCAACTGCGACAAATATTCCTGCAGCAGTGCGCAAGATGAAAGCTAGACCTCCAACGCGAGCAACGTAAACATGGGGGCTCAAACAATATGAAGCGCAACTTTCGAGTCGAGCCTGCGAACGAGTCTAACTGCAACCACGTCGACACGCCATGAAATGCGCGCGACATCAAAGCTGCACCTGCAGAATCTAGATCTAGCAGAGCTGGCACGGCGGGCATTAGACAACAAGAAGCACAGCTTTCGTTTTCTGCGAGCGAACGAGTCCATGTAAAACTATGCCAAACAGCATTTACCGTGAAGAAAGGCTGCAGTCGCTCGCGCTTCGCACCAAATCACCCGAAAAAAAAAACACGACTGACAACTGAAGAACGGCCACTCACCCCACAAAGTGGCGGATCCAGCACATTATCGAAGTTTGCCCGGCCGATCCTGTGCATCCAAACCTTTCAGCGAGCCGCTTTGCTTTTTGCGGACGGAATTACAAAAAAAATTTCCCACTGCCTCCTCGGTTGTTGCATTCATACGCGCAACAAAAGCTCGGTATCGCCGCAACGCGTGGACGCCGTCAAAGATGAAAAAACACTTCCCGCAAGGCTGTTGCACAAAAAGAAAACGATGCGCGACTTCTACCCCGGCAATGGCGCCGGCATCTGCTGCGGAGCAAAAAAGCGCGCGCTAACACGCGACCACGGCGCCTCGGCCAATGGGAGGCTAGATTATCCGGAGGCGCGCTAGGAGAGGAGGGAAGCCCGCGAGTTCAAAGCTTTGCGTTACTTTTGCTTCATTGAGGGGCTTTAGCTAGGTCACTGGGGTACAAAACCAAGCTTTTTTCGTGGTGTCAAGTTGGACTTCGAAGATTTACAGTATTTGGGGGTTCCCTTCTATCAGTATCGTTATAGCGGGCAACACTAGGATTCTCAGATCTCGTTAGTTAGGTAACGAACCCAGACTAGGATGGGCAGGTAGCTGTCTCTGATTGCACGAGCACAAGTTTGCAATGCCTTCTCGGTTTCGAAGCTTATCTATGCGATGCAGATGTTGCATTGTGCAAGGAAAAAGTACAGGAAATGCACTTAATTTTTGCGACTTTAGTGCGGCGCTCTCAATGGGAGCCTATGCGTCGATGTAATTGTAATTTGTTTCTTCCTCTGGAGGCTGGTGCAGGTGGTCTTCAGCACTTGTTTGTTCATCAGCTTGTTTCAAGATTTTTCATTATTAGGACAGCAAACCACCCCTTTCTTCTAGCTGTGTTTTAACAGACGATTAAGTTCTCATTCGCCTATTCTGTTTGCTCCACTGGACATAGGAGTGAGGGGCCTTTGTGAGGTTTTCTTAAAGAAGTCGCCGACACATTACATTTCCTCACTGTGCACGGTTTTCCTCAGAATTCCTTTGCAGTTTATCCAGAAGGCAGATGACAAAAGTTATGATTGAGACGTTGTTTCCTGTACCGATGTATTGGCAGCTGTACCTCTCCTTTCTAGACAACAGTGTATTAAAGTGGGTGCAACTGATGTGTGTTCAGTCGGCCGAAAACACTTTCTTTTTTAAACTTCACACGCCAACCTTACCTGTCAAAACGTGGCTTCGTGAGAAAGGGACTTCTGTGCCATAGTCTTTGAACTGTTGCTTGTGCAAGAAGCCAGAAACTACTGACCATTGCTTTGTGTTTTGTCATGATGCTGTGTTTTGTTAGAGACATTCTTCAACAAACTCTAAAAAGGAGATTGAGATTGCGATCTATACTATAAGATTTTTGTCTACAATAGAAGGTTCTGAGGTTCCATGCGATCTTTTAGTGCTCATGAGACCGTTTAGCCTGTGGAAGCCACCTGTGCTTAGCTGTGTGTGTGTGTGTGTGTGTGTGTGTGTGTGTGTGTGTGTGTGTGTGTGTGTGTGTGTGTGTGTGTGTGTGTGTGTGTGTGTGTGTGTGTGTGTGTGTGTGTGTGTGTGTGTGTGTGTGTGTGTGTGTGTGTGTGTGTGTGTGTGTGTGTGTGTGTGTGTGTGTGTGTGTGTGTGTGTGTGTGTGTGTGTGTGTGTGTGTGTGTGTGTGTGTGTGTGTGTGTGTGTGTGTGTGTGTGTGTGTGTGTGTGTGTGTGTGTGTGTGTGTGTGTGTGTGTGTGTGTGTGTGTGTGTGTGTGTGTGTGTGTGTGTGTGTGTGTGTGTGTGTGTGTGTGTGTGTGTGTGTGTGTGTGTGTGTGTGTGTGTGTGTGTGTGTGTGTGTGTGTGTGTGTGTGTGTGTGTGTGTGTGTGTGTGTGTGTGTGTGTGTGTGTGTGTGTGTGTGTGTGTGTGTGTGTGTGTGTGTGTGTGTGTGTGTGTGTGTGTGTGTGTGTGTGTGTGTGTGTGTGTGTGTGTGTGTGTGTGTGTGTGTGTGTGTGTGTGTGTGTGTGTGTGTGTGTGTGTGTGTGTGTGTGTGTGTGTGTGTGTGTGTGTGTGTGTGTGTGTGTGTGTGTGTGTGTGTGTGTGTGTGTGTGTGTGTGTGTGTGTGTGTGTGTGTGTGTGTGTGTGTGTGTGTGTGTGTGTGTGTGTGTATTTAGCCTGTGTGTTTAGCCGCCTCACAGATCGCCACGCAGATACGCCATCTTCATCGAAGTCTCTGTTCAGAGAGCAGTGTGCTATGGTGCGGGCCGTACATGCTGCGCACGATCGACCTCCTGCCTGGCTGCCTTTACTCGATGCATGTGTGCGTCTCCCGGAATTTCAATGTGCGGGCAAAGTGAGGGCCGGATGCTGGTGTGATTCACTATGACGGGTATCGGGATGCGACCTGGTTTAGTCGGGCTTGAAGCCTGTCAGGGTGGGTGTACTTCTCTGCAATAAATAAACAAAAAAGACCCTCCTGGCCTATACGTTGCGTGCCCTCCTGGCGCGCAGAAGGGCATGGCCCGAACTCCAGTGGCGGCTATTTTCATTTAATGATTTACCCCTATATTGTGGGATTTCTTCCGGGTTTCCTGAAGAACGAGCGCTTCAAGCGCTTAAAAAAAAGAAAACTAGCATTTTAGCATCCAGGCGCTGGCTCTCATTGATGATAAGAATGAATTCATTAAAATGACGCAAAGGCAGCTTGGCCAAATAGAGTCATTGTGGAAGTGTTTTGTCTGGTTGAGGTGAGGATAAAACTCATTTTCCCGAACGCCTCGCCCCAGCTTATCTCAGCACGTCCCTGTCCATAGCATAATCCTTGAGAACCCCAGAGGCGGGGCGTGGCTTCTGTTTTTGTATTATATATTCGGGTACAAGATTAGATCAGGCGGTGATAACGTTGACAGGTTGGTGAAAAATTAGTCTCGCATGTGTCGTTCGATTATGGCTACACATGACTGGAGCCAAACAGTTGTTTCCAAGCGTGCACAGTAGAATTACTTGCTCCCAGGCTGCATGCAGCCAGCCCACACCGGTTTTATTTAAAATGTTACTGACAGCTTGACATGACACACGACATGACACACGAGCGCGTAGTCTCGCATTTCCTCTGCAGTGGTGCACTTCGGATGTAGCCTCTCCTTAACCGACGCCCCGCTCCGCTATCGCCAGTATCGGCGCTCCACGCGATAAATATACCTAGCCCGAAGTTTTCAACAAAGAAAACGTAGCATACCTTGCTGGAAAAAGTTATGATATCAGGTTTCCTTTCACGCCTTCCCCTAAGGCGCGCGCGAACACGTCACGCACCCTTCAATGTGTTTTGCAAGGAAGAGAAAGCCGTTTTTGATGCGCGCAATTTAATTTGTCGAGCCTTCGGCACCTTGGTCTCTTGCGTGAGAAATGTGTATTCACAAGTGATGCGGTAGCAGTTCCGCCTTGCTAGAACCTCGACAAAAGCATGTTCTTGGTAGGCTAGTTTTTCATGATTTGCACATGCGAAAAGATAGCTGCCTGCCCTTGTTATAATGGAAATTGTGCACGGCTCAGAAGGCAATGGCTGATGTGTCCACCACACCACGAAGCACGCCCTTCGCGCTCCTAACTGAGCCCAGGACCGTAAACATTACGTTTCATATAACTTGTTGCACCGAACCTACAAGTATTTGCGGTAAAAAAACTAGTGAAATCTAAAGGTGGATTCACACTGGCGAGTCGCAAACGTCGCGCGACCGATTTCGGTCAATTAGTTACGGTTTTCGAAGCACTGCGAAAGCGGGCAAGGAGCGTAAAAAATCGATTTAAATCTGTCGCGCGACTTCCGCGACCCTCCAGTGTGAACCCGCCTTAATACCGGAAAAGCGTAACAAATGAAGCCTGAAAAGCAGCGAGGTCTTCACACTGCTGAATGTGAAGAGGTGGTAAGTAAAAAAAAGGAACCTGACAGCTGCGCAATGACTGAATTTGAGGCAGAGACGAAAGATATCTACTACCTTTGCGTGTTCTCTTCTCCTCCTGTTCAAGTTTACTCGTAGATATTTTCTTTTTTTTCTTGTAAGAATGCACAATAGCCTGCGCTTCGGTTCTGCCTACCAAGTGTCTTGAAATACGGCCAGTGTGCTCAGGCCCCATTTTGGCTGAGCAGGCACTTGTGTGTGAGTGCATAAGTTGCGTTACGAGTAAAGGCAACACGGTTCCGAGATCAAAAAGCGCTGATGAGCTTAAACGTTAAAGACATGCTGGGGTTACGTGCGTGCATTGCAGTGCCACATTTGTGTTCACTATCAGAGTTGGCTGGCGCCAGGACGATTGTGCTTGGCAACAGTGTACACCCTAAAGCAGGAAGGCCAGAAGGTAAATCAATTGCTGGCCGGACTGATGTATGTGGACGACATTGTACGAGTGGCACACAAGCGAGATAGGCTACAGGAACTAGTTCAGATCTGTGGTGAGGAGGGAATTAAGCTAGGACTCCATTTCAGTAGACAGAAGTCTGGGATAATGGTGTATAATGATGAGAGGGGAGACCCACTAGAAATACAAGACATTAGACCATGTGACCACTTCAAATATCTAGGTGTACGGCTAAATGAACGGAAAAATATCTGGAAGTGCACGAGAGGATTCTCAAGGATAAAGGAAAAAGTAATTAAGACATTATGAAGCGGGGAGAACTACGGAACTACAATAGGTATGAGGTGGTTAGAGGTGTATGGAAGGGAATCATGGTACCAGGCCTCACATTTGGAAATGAAGTCCCGTGGATGAAATACGAAATACAATCAAGTCTAGAAATGAAGTCTTGCCCTTCCTTCCTCTTCCTATCTTCTCTTAGTCCTTCCTTTATCCCTTCCTTTACAGCCCGGTTCTGGTGCTCACCGATATGTGAGACAGATACTGCGCCATTTCCTTTCCCCAGAAAAAAACAATTTCTATTTTCCCTCCCCTCCTCTCCGTCCATCCGTCCGTCGGCAACGTCATTGCCGTTTTCATAAGTGTGAACCTAGCTTAAAAGAATGCCCAGTGATATGGAAAAATGTAGACAAAAGAACAAGTGAGATAACTGGATCTTTTGGGATGGAAAAGGTTGGTATTGAATATTGTGTGAGCAGTCCATCCTTATCACTATCAACAAAAGACATTGCCTTCGTAGATGCAGGGCCCTGTGCGAACTTGTGAAACGGTATTACATGTTTTTAGGTTCTCTTTTCGTTGCAATTGCTTTAGTTTTGTTTTTCTTTCGAGATGTCTGATTTCACACTATCAGCCTGTTAACCCCTCATGTGGTCCCCCCTGCTCTTGACTATACCTTCGTAAACCCTCTAAGCGCCATGTTTGCTTCCACTTTCTAGTTACCTTAACTAACTAAGGAGGGCGCCTGCGTCACAGCGACACTAGCTCCAAAGATGGCGTGATTGCTGCGGGTTTGTGAGATACAACGTGGGCAAACATTGACTCGTAAGTTGGCTGGTGAGTCGGACGACCTTGGATCCTTAGCGTATTTTGTTTCTAGCCGGCGTTGTTCTTTTTGTAGAAGTAAATGCCTTTCGGTGTCAGCCCGTGTCGTTCCTTTGTTCCCACAGAGCTGGGCCCACCGTGGTCGGCGAGCGCTCGTAGCGCTCGCGATCACAGGGAGGGGTCAGCGGTTTTCAGTTGTCAGCTGCGGTTAAGCGGGGAAAACATTTTTACCCCTATTCCAACCCCGCATACCCGAAGCACCAGCACCGCAGCAGTGACGTAGTTGTGACGTAGTTGCAGTGACGCACCTCGCATGCGGGAGGTGCGAGGGATCTTCGGTCCTTAGCGCCGCCGGGTACCAAGCATTGACACAATAGGTACAAACTTTCCCCTGGCCTGGTGCTCGGCTGATCTGGTGTTAAGTGCACGGGAAATAAGTCTGTGACCTCACCTTGAATAGAAGAAAATATCTTGCGCCATGGCGCTATGGCCTCTAATTTCTTTCAGGCTTTAACTGGGCAAGGCCGCTCCACCTTTTATGCAAAGAACTTTCACACAACAAGAGGTGATTCATGATAAGGCGGATTACAAGCGCATTGCATTGACCATTACTTAACCGATTGCTCCCTCACGAAAAATGAAAGAAAGCTAATCACTGATAAGTTCCCCTCAGAAACTATCGCACACAAACCAGAAATAATGAAAGACGATATAACATATGAAGCCACAGAATCACTTATTGTGCAAGTAAAAAATAACACAGATCAACACATTCAATCGCAACCAACATATAGGAATCACAGAATGTAACCCTCAGTAACTTCCTCTCCCTATCGTCAGACCAGCCGTCTCTTCAAACAAATACTCGCTCACCGCTGGTCCACCCCTCACCGCACTATACAGCCTCTATGCCCTCCACAAACACCATTTTCCTTCTTCTTCGTTTTAAATGCAAAATCATAAAGAGCTCCATAGTAGATAAAAAACAATTCAAGTGGGGAATCGCTTGGAAAAAAAGAATCATAAAGGAAGGAGTGAGAGAGAGGGGAGAGTTAGAGAAAGGAAGAACGGAAGAAAAATCAGCAAAACTAAGATGGAAATACAATAAACCGTCCAACGATATTTATAGCACTGAGGGAACATACCTGGGCACAGATCCCCTTAAAACACCCCTTCTAAAAGGAAACAGCCTCAATATCACATAATAAGTGAGTTAGACACTCAAGAAACTAAACATTTAACATTTTTGTTACATTAAGATAATTAATAGCTCTAAAGATCTAACAAAAGCGGCTAGCCAGTAAATAGCACATTTTTATTGATAACAGCACCTCATGCCAAACTTCACACCAATTAAGCAAATTGCAACCCAACTTAATAAACCAACTCAAAAAGCTCACGCCACACCTACAAACAGCAAAACTTTATCAGGCGCTCTTCATGAGCTGATTATTTCGCCCACAGAAAGGGTCCCCAGCCACCACTCATTTCGACAACAATAGCACTTACGGTAATGGAAACCACAGGCAGAAAACCCCTGTACAATGAAATCGCATGCCTGAACTACAAAAATAGTATAATTCTTAAACCCAGTAAAAAGCAAAACTCTGAATCTATTATTCTTTATGGGCTGAAGGCAAGTAGCAGGAAAAAACAACACACTTTCTTTGGAGGGAGGGGGGTGATTATCTTCTTACATTGTCTTCCAGGAATTTTTATCCCAGTCGACAGCAACAAAAGGAGCAAGGTAAAACCCACTTAGAGCAAACAACCTGAGTCCAGACATAGGCCACATCTCCTATATGTAAATAATTTAATTTCGATAGTAAGCCCAGAAAGAAAATGATTATCATTTTCTATTAGATATTTTTCTTACCTATTTCTTTTGAGTCCCATCCCCCTTAACTGTTCTTATCTCTCATTGTCATGCGAGACTCTTCTTTTTTGTGCCACTCCATTAAAAGTTGGTTTAACCCTTTATACTTAAGTGGCACGGGCCGGGACGCTTCATTTTTAATTCCTTTTAATCAGACCCACCACAGTACAACAAACAAACAAATACACGACGTAACACGTCCGGCTCCGCCTCGAGTAGGAATGTCTGTACATTAATTCTACGCGTTGGGGGTCCTGCCCGAACAGAGTGCAGGCTCTCTCCGCTTCAGACTCCATTTGTCACACGTCTCAACGCCGGCCTGTTCACCTTAAAGTATACTGGCGGTCTCGCTTCGTCTGTTTGTGTGGCACTTGTCGGCACAGTGTTAACAGCTTGTTCCTGCGGGCACCACGCCACCTTGGGCTAAGCAACGATTTCTCGCTAAGCCATCCGGAACCGTGTTCACGGCTAATGTCCAGGCAGAAATTAGTTCTCACTTTGTAGTTGCGCTAGCACGTTAAGCTTGAACCGCCAACTACTGTGGTATAAAAATGTTTGTTCCAGGAGACCAGCGTTTAGTAAAGACCGAAAAAAAAAACTGGGGAATGATGAGCTTCTCAGAACCCCTCGGTTTCTATTTGGGCCGAAAAGAGCGACGTGTATTTAGGAAGTAGTATAGTTTAACACCGTGAGAACTTGTGCTGCGCTGGCAGAGGTGCTTTCTAGACGGCAGCCGGAGCAGATTTTCGCCGCTGTTTTTCTGCGCAAATGCGAAAAACGGAAATGATCCGTGCATACAAAGTTGTATATTCGCGAAAGTCACTAGGCCCCAAGGTGCTCTTGCGAACACTTCACGATGTTTCGTTTGGTTCCTGGCTGTACTTAGTGTCATTTACTTTGTTGTGTAATGTAAAAAAATGAATTGTCACTGTTGGTCGACCCCTCACACGTCACCTGCTCGTTACCTTCGTCATTCCTGTACCTGTAGCCTTTCGTAGCCGGTTGTTTTACCGCCTTGGCAGTCGCCATCGTTCCTAGTTCAGCGGTCTGCCACCAGGCTGCGCCACCGAACCGCTGTCGCAGCTAGAGTCACTGGAAAATTTTTCCCGCGGCTCAAGTCTCAGCCGCCGCGGAGCGCATCTCGCTCGTACCTTGTGAGCAAAAGTCACCTGAGGAGTAATCAGACGACGACATGCCTTTGGTCTAACAAAATTCTTTCTGCTATTTTTCTGTACGCTTTCACGGCTTGCGACTCGGTTATATATGCTTTATCATATGGCAAGTTATACTACACGTGCAACTGCCGTGGACTGTTTTTTAATTTCATTGATCATAATCTCAGTGACTGTTCACAGGCAGTAAGGTAGTGGCATCATAAATACCGCATCACTTGCGCTATCAGGTGGCATTCTGCTGGGCCCCTCCCTGGCGCTTCCTCTTTCTATTCTCTATGTTAATGATTTAGGTAACTGTGCTTTTTACTGTCGCTCCTTTGAGAATGCTGACGACATGATACTATATCAAGGAACATTGAATAAGATACGGCTGTTGCAAATGTACAGCATGAGTGCGAACTTTTCTTGGACATTTTGCCAGAATTTAAAGCTATTATAGCTACAGAAAGGCAGGTAGTCTATTTTCACAAACCTTTAAAGCCCATGCATTTTATTACTGCACTAATTTTACGCCAACGTACCGGCGTTAATTGCAGCTGTTTTTCCCTAGAAAACGTTTGTATGATAAAGTAACAGCGCATATTTTTCGACGTTGACTTTTCGTAGGGCAGCCATTTTTTCCATGTGTGCACTAAACTTTGTGAATTAGCCTGTTTGCTTTGTTCCGTTAAAGTAATTTTCCCTGTAGTGCATGTACGAAATAAACTATGCATGATCTATGATACGGTGTACTTGGCTATAGAATGTGTTGCTTCCATTTTTGTGCTGTTTTTTTTTACTCTACCTTGAGAATGATATTAAGAGTCTGTGGTGTACGGGCGTTATAAATGATGATCTTTTCGCTTGTGTGCGGCTGCCTAACTTCACTTTGTTTTTCACGAAAACAGTTGTTCTCAGATACTTGCGGACGGAGGAGCTCTTTGGTGAGTACCCCCTGCACGAGTGATATGCCCACTGGACTGTTTTGTCTACCCCACAACACGCACAGAATATGCCGAACGAGTTCAGGTATTTTACGTTACACTAATTTGTTGCATTTGGCGAAGTGAGTGCATTTATTATCAGTAATAACAATTAAAAAGTGATTCAATCAAGCTTTATTTTCAGTGCCCAGGAACAACTCAAAGGTCTTGGTGCTTAAACGCCATACCCACACGCAGAAAAGTACATTCATTTTCCCACAAAGGAAAATAATCAAGTGAGGTAATGAAGCAGTAAACGTGATAGAAAAAAGATGTATCAACTTGGCCTCTGCTTTAGACAAAGGTGTGACAGCGAACATAAAGCATAACAAAAAGCGAAAACATGAAAACAGCTAAAACAAGGAACACACATATAAATAACAAACAGAAACAAGAAACAAAGGGAATGAAAAGAGGAACGACCTTTCACAGCAAAATACAGCATACAGCACAATACAACCAAGAATAAACAAATTCAAATATGATCGAATATGAAATCTCCAGAACACAACCTAGAAATAGAATCAAATACAGTGGCGAAATGTAATTACTGAAAGCGTTACAGACAATCAGACGCGAGTGCATGGTTTTAAAGTGAAAATATTAATGAAAACAACTACAAGTGATCAAACAATTAAGGAGAAAAAACAACCAACACTCTACAGGTGTAAATGCCCAGGTGAAGTAAAAACAAAATGCTTTAAAGGGGAAGTTATACGTGAAAAACGGTCTGCTCAAAGTGCAATGTTAGAGACATCAAATATAAACGAAGAGAGAGAGAGTTTTCGAATATATCAAGACGAAGACAAAGAAAATTAAACTTCTGCATTTTGTCCAGAGGGGAGAGGGAGTGTAGGAACGCAGAAACTTGGACCGGTCTGAATTCCCTTATGCACTTTCGCGGTACACGCAAAAGGATACATGGTACTAGTTCAGGGCATAGAATGTGACCATGAAAGGGTTTATACACAAAAATTATATCTGCTCTCCCACGACGGCAGTTAAGAGAAGGAAGCTGCGGTGAGCTACTCCGTCTGGAACAAGACCTCGAAGTTGTGCAAGAAAACCGATTTTGAAATATGCGTAAAAACTTTAGCTGAACTCTGTCGATTTTGTAACAGTTCGACTTGCAAGTGCCACTCCATAGAAGAAACGAATACTCCAAAAGCGGCAAGCATATGGACAGGTAGAGCTTAAGAAAGAAAGTGGGGCTCGGAACTCTCTCGAAAGCCAGCAGATGAAACCGAGTGTACGCATAGCCGGTAGAGCAATGAGTTTAGTATGAAAGGAAAAGCTGAGGCTACGCTCGAAAAAAACGCTGAGGTCACTAATTTCATCAACCCTGGACAACAGCATACAATTCACAGAATAAGAATAGAGAAGGCTATGCGTTTTACGCGTAAATGAGACAAACTAAGTTTTGGAAGAATTGAGTGTGAGCCCATTCTTCAAGCACCAATTAGGGAAGGCAGATATGTCCGATTGCAAAGACGAGCAATCTTGAAAAGAATGTATTACCTTGGATGTTTACATTACCTTGGAGCATAAAAGAGACACGATGAGGTTTTGGCCACAAAGGAAACGTCGTTCATAAAAACAGAGAAGAGAAGCGGCCTTATAGAGCCCAGAAGAACTCCGCTGGTTGCATTGGAAATAAATCAGGTCTGTCCATTTACACTGACAAAGCAGAACCGATCAAGAAGGTAGTTGCGTAGGAAGGCTACAATTGAAACGTCGATGTCAGACAGCAGAAGATTTTGGAGAAGTAATGAGTGACTAACAACCTTGCAAGCTTTGTTGAAATCACAGTACACAGCGTCTACCTTACACCTCTTAAAGACGGCAGCTTAGGTACACGTCATAAACGTCACAAGGTTAGTTGAAGCAGAACGACCTGTTATGAATCCATGCTGATTAGGTATATTAACATGTTTGAGGTGCAAGGAAGGAAAGTACTTTGTGCAGAGATAATTCAAAAATCTTTGAGGTTGCACAAAGAAGAGAAATGGAGCGGTAGTTCGAAACAACAGATTTGTTTCGTGAAAACTGTCAAAATGACTGTAGCAACTTTTTCAGCTTATATTTAGTCTGCTGAGGGGATCTCATCCGGGAGGACATTGAAAATTTTCGGCACGTAGGCACATCTCCTCGCTCGACCATACCTGGTACAGCTGCGCGGTGCAACGTATCGTTATGTGTTGCGCAGCACTTTGGGAGCCGCGAATCCCGTTTTGAAATTTTATGGCCAAAAATGTCGGATGGTAACTGTTTACTTAAAAAGTGACTCAAAAGACGGTAAGCCAAAGGAATTAAATAAATCATTCAAGAAGGACTAAACAAGAATTAATTAATTAAAAAAATAATAATTTTAGTATATACGTTATTTATGGGCTCACGGAGTGCTATCAACAAGTAAACCGTAAGCAAGACAATTGAAACACAAACAAAGTGACATCTTAGCCAAGGAAAGCTTAACGCTAACGCAGTTTAAGAAGCCGCGAAGACCCGGCTTTAGAAGCGCCATTCAAACTTGGTTGCATTTTTTCTTCAGAAGATGGTTTTGTTTCTGTACTGGCATTTCGCTTTTTTTTTTGTTCGTGTTTCTTGCCGCTAGTGCATATATAGACCGGTCCAAGCCGACGAAGCGCTTGTGGTGCAGTGCCAGGCAGTATGGGACTCGTCAGATCATGCACCACTAATATCAGTTTAATAATGCAGATAATAATGCCGGATTTTTAATGCGGATTTGTGTCTACAGCCAAGCGACCGAGGCGACATGTTCGATATGTTGACAAAAGATGCAAGAGGTGACTAATGCTAGGAAGGGGTAATGTAGAGGGAGACAAGGGTTTGGGCGGGGAAGGGGGGGGTCAACCTTTTACACCAACGAAACAGCCTGTATGAGCTTGCTGGCGGGACAGTAATCAGTGCATTTCGTGTAGCGTATAAAAAAAAACACTAGTACACAAAGTCATCACAACGAATACGTGATTTTGAGCTTTCATCCTCTTGCCTAATATCCTTGTTATCTCCTTGACATCATTTGCTATTCTTTTTGATGATCGCTGTCTCGTCTGACAGAATGGTATTAATAACCAAAGTGTCACTGGATGTGAAAAATACATCTCGAAGCGATTTGAAGGCAGCATACCTTTCCCGGCGCCTGACACCAGTTTAGTCACCCTCTGTAGCGATGACTTTGCCATTAATGTGTACAGTGTTTTATATGCAATGGTTCTTACTGTTTTTTATTAATCCTAGCGCAGTCCCTTTGCTACGTTTCTTGAATAGGAAGTGCCAAAACTGGATCGATACTGCTGACATCAGTGAAAGGCTAACAGCAGGAAAATAAATGCAAGGCGACAGTTCACTGCGAACTTGCGCGGTAGAATCGTGTACGGCTATGCCCATGCGCATCGTGCTGCCGTGCGCAAGGATAAAATGGAAACTAAAAACCAACTGGGTGCAGTGATTTGCAGTATTTTGAAAGATAAGAGCAGACATTACCTTGACGTCGTCTGGGGAAAGTGCGATGGACAGCCCTTCTTTATCTTTGCCTTTCTGCGCTGAATAAGAAGCAAAGAAATTCCGCAGCTTTATTTATCACTTGTCTTGTGTTTGGTGACCAATATTCGTCTAAGCTCATCCGCGCCATAACTACAATTTCCTGCAACGACCTCGTATCGCTTCGTTGCGCTGTTGTTGCCTGAGCTGTTGGACACCAGTTTAGACACCGGGTACCTTGGAATAGCAGATGACCACTGGTTTCTCTCGTGGATACCACTTGGCCTCCCGTTAAGAGATCTATGGGCTAGAAGAACAACGCTATGTCTAAGGAGGTCTCGCAGCCTGTGTCACGTGAGTGGCTCGGTCAACGGCAACGCCACCCCTCCAGCGACGACGCTGAACTTCTGAACCTCAGGACTCCGAGCGAGCTGGATGACGGAGTGCTACCACTGCCGCCAGCACCGCCACCATCACCAGTGTCAGCTGAGATCTTCTTTGAATCTATCGCCACGATCCCCACTGTAGACGATGCAGTGCCTACCACGAGGCACGCTGGCAGCCACCAAAGCTTTCGAAGCGACGAAGTCGGTAAAAGCTCAGCTGACTTCGAAGTCGGCAGCGAAGAGAACGTCGTTCCTTCAGGGGGTAGCGAACCAGAACCGAAGCCTTGAAGACGCCCATGACGTGGTCCTCGAACATCCGCTACTCAAGGTGCCGTCAGGACTCCAAGAAGTTCTGGGAAATGTGCTGCTGATCCAGTCCTCTCGTGGTGTTAGCAATATTCGTCGTGCTGGTCATTATGTAGGCGTCAGTTCGCAACTAGCGACAGACAGCTCGCGCCTATCTGTTATGCCCGAACTGACTGTCCCAGGGTTCATAGGGTGGTAATGAACTTCGGTTCTTCCTATACGCCATGAGGAATGAAAGTGTGTACTGACTTTTCGTAAGAGTGCACACGGATACATTCGGCCAAAACTTGTCCACGGATATTCGTGTGTCGAAGTAGGGCATGCAGAACACGAAGTAGTGCACAACAAAGTATTATGCAACCCATGTGGGGCCCGTGTGGTATGGCCCTAAAATACCTTGCCAAGGAATATCTTTTCTCGGAAATTTCTTGCATTTGCCAGGATAGGTATTTCTCGGTGTCATTTACGCTCCTTTTAATGTCAGCCGGTGATAACTGGCACGAATCTTTTGCATTCATTGACATATCCGAATCCCGGACCTGTTCCATCAACTTTTCCATTGTCTGTCGACATTTTATCTGAGACACAAATAAAGCTGACATCTGCCACTGGCGTTCCTTTTCTCTGCTAGGTTAGAAGCACCTCGTAGAACTGCGTAGAAGTTTTAAACTAGATTCTTGCTGTTAATGATTGCCTCCTCCTTTCCTTTGAACTTCGTGGTTGCTGGCACACGTATTAGAGGATCTTGGTCGGAAATTCCCATGCCGCCGTGGTCACAAAGGCTGTGGTAGCTCGCTGCTTGCTAGGTTGAAGAGAGGGGGCAGTAAGCTTGCGCGCACTTTCGTCTGCGGCGGCCAGTGCGACGTATCTCTTGGCGGCCACAGGGATATTTCGAAGCGTTTGCACGACAACCACAAACTGGAAGTCGTAGTGACCACCGCTCCGATTGTTAGGGCGTGGGAAAGCTTTACGAAAATATTAGGCCGAGCACCGAGCAGAAAGTATATTTACAATGGCGAGCCGTTCTGCTTTAGCTGTCCCCTATCTCGTGGACGGCTACTACTACGCCCACTTACATTGCGGCTTGATCAGCATCCCGCGTAATTTCGTCGTTTGAATAGACGGCCACCAACGTGTTTGAGTGTCCCTGTTATTTTCCAAGCAGGTTTTAATGCCCCACATGCTGGCGCTCAGATCCCAGTGGTCCCATGTTCTTCGCTTAGCTTCGCGTGAAGTTGTATAAATCGAGTTTTTACTAGAAAAATGATACACGGAGTTCGTTCATATACGAACGGAAGTCAATGATAGTGAGCGACAGCTACTGCGCCACACTCCGACAAGAGTAAGTTGGCTCTTCTTCCTCTTAACGGCTTTCAAGTGGGCCGCAGTCCAATGAGAGGCGATCTAGTTCCGCACTCGAACACTGCCCTAACTGTGCGCCCCTGTCGTCATTACGGTAGGGTAGCCAGGGATGGCATGGCGGTAACGGATGGTACACGCACTCTTTTACTGGCAGTAAAAGTAGCATCGCTGTGCTGCTTAACTTTAAGCTGCAACGAGGGCTCAACACAGATGACGCGTAAATACGGCTTGGTCTCACATGCGCGGCGCGTATAGAAAAGGCAATAAGAGACAAGAGCGGAAGCTGATCGTGTTTGTACTTTTATGATCGTTTCAGTCTTCTGTTGCTAGCCGCAGGAAAAGAGGGGCGATGCATTCTTCTAATCTTTGCCGTTGGGACTGAAAAAGGAAGGCATGATACACCATTTATTTCAGCGCTCATATGCAAGCTGCACCTGCGCGTAAAGATTTATTTGAAAAGATACAGTAATAAACGTCTAGGGACCACGCTTGAAAAAAGAACCATTTCCTTCTGTTCCAACACCTCCTACGCCGCCGCGCCACTTTGCGCAGCAAAACTGTAAATTGCCGAATTTCTCGAATGAACTTAACGGTTTGCCTTTGAACTCGGTATTATTGTAGGAATACGAATGGAAGCGGCGGATCACGTTTGTTTGGCAGCTCTACTTCGCACGCTCTCCTCTCGGTAGGAGGTACATGGCACTTGCCTGGGGAACTGTCCGACAGAGGAATTTTCTTACCTGCCCTGTTCCATGCAACGGAGAAGGAAGGGTACGGGCGCGTGTAGAAGGAGATATGAGCTGCCGGACCAATCACTTTACTCTCCAATAAACACAGAATATTCTCAGAATATTCTCAAATGGTCTAATTGCCCTGCACCCAGAGCAGATTTGCCAAAGCCTTCCACAGGAAAGTGCTATAAAAATCACCCCCAAAATGTCTTAACAGGACGTATTTTGGAACGCGTGTAGAAAGAGATATGAGCAATCGGATCCAACACTTTACTCCCCAATGAACCCAAAGTATCCTCAAAATATTCTCAAATGGTCCAGTTGCCCTGCACCCAGAGCAGATTTTGCCAGGGCCTTCCACAGGAAAGTGCTATAAAAATCATCCTCAATATATCTTAACAGGACCTATTCTGAATCACGAGGCAATTTTATTTTCTTGATGTGAAAAGCAATTGACCGTTGAAAACGACAAAGCTAAAAAAAATGCCTGTAAATACGTCCGGCGCGGAACACTAGTATGCGTTTTTGTGAGTGATACAGCCCTAGCACACCGAAAAACGTATGATTAGACAGCATCTCCCGAGTACGAAGAACTGAGAGCGTGTGACTGGCAAAACGTTTTAAAACTTGCAAGCGCAGCGTCGCAAAAGGTGCGATGCGCAGCCACAATTCCTCTGGAAAGCGATGCACTGGAGGAAGTTTGTGGCCGGCTAGCCGAATCATGCCAAGCCAGGTAATGACCAAGCCAAGTTGATTTCGTTCCACTCAGAGCGTCACAGTTTTTGTAGTCGTTGGTTTTTACATGTAGATTTATCATCTACATTGCGCGTATTTACTGTGATTACGTGGACTGCGCCACTTATGCGCGAAGCGCACATTGCCGCGATGGTGCAGAAGTCGCCGGGCAAGGTAAGTGGCTAGTTCCTGTTTAGCATACATCACGCTTGTTACAATCTGCCAATGACAGGTAGTGCAGGGCGTAAGTAGCGTAAGTTTCGGCGTTCCTGGAATTGGCGCATTTGAAATGTGAAACAATTGGAACTCACAGAATAAACTGCATCGAATGTGCCCCAGACTTCTCGAGGCGGCGAACTCTTCGCTTCTAAGTAGAAGAGACACAGAGAAACAACGTAAAGCGAGTTGCGTCCTCCGTTCGAAGTTCCAAGCTATGTGTTCTTGATTTGTTCTTCACCGCCAAGACAGACAAGCCTGAAGTTCTTTTTCGTTCGATTTTGTCGGAGGCTAACGCGCGGCGATTTTCCATGACAGCCTCTCTTCAAAGGAACTTGAACACGCTTGATGTACAGGACCCTTTCATCGTATTTATCTCTGACTCGATGGTACAATTTCTTAGCAACCAAAATCCCGCCGATTGTCTTATTTTCAGTGTTGACGCTGATGATCTTTAGTATTCTTTACCTCATACGGAGGTGATGAAGTGTGTCAAAACTTGCATCAATCAAGACAATGAAGAGGTCGCCCTCATAGCAAGATATGGGGTATCCGTTGATAGGTTTTTGGAAATCCTGTTCTTCTATTCGACATCTACTGTCATAGAGTGGAATGGCCAGCACTTTATTAGAAGGTCAGATGTATGCATACGATCCTGGGTGGCACCTGTGCTCAGTAATATCTTTCTGAGCTATGTTGGTAGGGCTATCAATGACAAGTCTCGTGGCATCTTTCAAAAATTGTCAGATATGTGGACGACTACCTGACTTTTTTTCAGGCGTCGGATTTCAAACTTGGCCTTCAGGACAATGTTAATTTATTCAGAGGGCGTGGTCGGGCGTTGAACTTTACCACTGAAGCACCGATGGATGGCAGGATCCAATTTTGGGACCTCTGGTTGCACTTTCGTCCTGGTCACTTGCACTGGCAGTATTGTCCACGAACTACGAAGGCTTTGTTAGACTTCAATTCAGGTCACTCTAAGCTTGTAAAGGATGGTATTGTGGTGTCTTTAATCCGGTCAGCCGTTTACAATGCCGTCCACCTGGTCAATGATAGCTTGTCCGAGAAGTTGGCTATAGCTGAAAATGAGTGGGCACCCTGATCACCTTATAACCTTATAACTGATCACCTTTATTATGTTGGTAAAAAGTTGCGCAAGAAAGCAGCAGATTCCCAGTGACCAAAATAAGGTTGCTGTTGTACCGTACGTCCATAGGTTGTCCCATGGATTAAAGAAGATAGGGGGCAATCGCGGCGAGAAGGTTGTTTTTTGGGCACCCAATACGTTGAGGGGCATCTGCTCACAACAAAAAAAAAAGAGATCTGACATAAGGTGCGTGGTAAAACGAGTAGGTGTCAGGTCAGGCATCGTCCAAAGTTCATTTCATGCAGTGTTGTAGTTTATAGGTTTCCGCTTTCTTGCGGTGCCGTGTATATTGGCCAGACCGGACGACGCGTTAATAAGATACTTCAGGAACACTCCAATTCCTGCGATAACAACTCGTCAAGGTCATTCATTGACCTCGCACTGCACCGTCGCTCGTGTGGTTGTACCCGAGTATTGTCTGCTACAGCCATTCTTTTTACGCGTAAGGACCAATTTGCTAGAAAGGTAATGGAAGCCTATCACTTGCTTAATTCTCATGACACTTGCGCCAGTCGGCCTTCAGTGGTGGTGTCACAAAGTGAACTAGATATCCTCAAGGGTGCTTATCTTGATTGATAACGCGATTAAGGACGCGTCCAGTGTTATCATCCTGGTCAGCGTGCTTTTGTTGTTGGACACGTGCATTTTAGTTCGCGCCTTCTATGCCGGTTCCGTTCGTGTGTTTGTTTTTGTAAGATTCGACTATGTGCATATTCTTCCCTTCCTGCAGAAAATTTTAGTTGAAGTCAGCGCTTGTTTTGTCCTGTTGCAGTTGCAGCCTATGCATCCTGAAGACTTTTGTATCTGATGATATATTTGACCACGGGCCATCATTCACGTCTCTTCTTGTGTGCTGAAAGGTGCAAGGGATAACGAGCAAAGTATGGTTTGTATGCATCAAAATCCACAAAGTAGATTTTATTTGTTTGTTTTGGTTTGTGGCTACGTAAAACCAGCAGAAGGAAAGGACAAATATTTTATCGGCACTGCTCCATGTCTTGGCTAGTTCGGAAGTGTCGTTTTGTTTTGAAGCCAGTAGTACGCGAGCATTTGTGCATGCAAAAGACAACTGCAAATCACAACTTAAACAGGTTAACTGCTAAGCTGAATAATGTGACTTATTAATTAGCCCAATTTAAAGAGCTGCAAAAAAGAACATAACGCACCATACAATGTATCTCGTATATTGCACTGTGATTCAGCGAATGTAAAACATTCCTGTTTTTGCAGGTAATTCGCAAACCTTCCATTATAAAAAGCTTTTGTTTACTGCTGCTGTTGGTGATGAAAGGTCGTGGCTCGAACATTTGTAACACTCATGGTGAAATCCTAAATTACTGCTCTTTTGTTTTCTTTTATTTGTTCTCACTTTAATCACTGACGTGCTCCTGCTTGCAGATAATAATATCAGTTTACGAATTGAATGGTTTGCTATATAACTGCGGGATCCCAGCTCTCATGATTCTGAGTGAATCAAATGCCATTAAGGTGTCATTATTTAGAATTTTTTGTTTTTTGTAAGCAGTGTTTAATCACTCAATCAGTGGTACTCAGGCTGGCTTTTTATGCTTCCGTTGAATTTGCTTCAGTTGCATGAATTGTATGTGTTGGTTTTGTTTTTTAATTTGAGCTACTCGAGCTTAACGGCTCTTTGTGAGCTTAGTGTAAGTGCCTTGACTCACACATTTTGAAGCATTTCTGATCCAGGAAGTGGCAGTGCAGAATGGGTGACTTGACCAAAAGGGAAAACAGAAATTCTCACAACTTCACATATTTCATCTTACCTACAGTAAGCGACCTACTCGTCTCCAGCATGCGCTTCAGTAACGGGTGTTTATAAACTGTTTATCGATTACTAGGGGTATGGGTAGAAACATAGCGGCTGCAGGGTGTACAGTCAAAGCTCGTTGATTCGACCCCCATTAATTAGGAGAATTCTAACTGCCGGCGCAGTCCAGGCGAATACCCATGAGTATATGGCGCCGGACGCTTGCTAATTCAGACATTACGGATCCTGAACCGCTTAATTCGAACGGGTTCCTGAAGGCAGGCCTTGAGTAATTATAACCGGCACGGCAAGCAATCGTCAGAATAGCCGTACTCTAACCTCAATTGCATGCTGCAGTCTCCCGCGCACCTCTGACGTGCGCACAACAGCATGCGTAACGACGAACGGACAGTCTCGTCTCCCAGAGTAGTCCGACCGCTTGGCGTAGATCAGTTTAGCCTTTCTGAGCTTCGCCCCAGGCTGCGGCGATGGTGGCCAAGGGTAGGAAAATTCCTATATATACCACTGCCCAGTTAGTCCAGACGTCAGCTCCAGTTCTTTCAAATAGCGGCCGGAGGAAAGCCAACTGGGGCGTCGTATCATTGTCATGGCAGGGTTAATTAGCACAATAAGACTTCAACCCCAACGGGACTTTCCTTACGGTGGTGAACAGCGTAAAATCCCGCGACACTAAAACACGTGGACCCAACATTCACGGGCAGGCGCAAATTCTGTGGGCAGTATGCTGACCTGTACTATATGTCGTGGGCCTGCCAGTATAATACAAATAGAGACAGTATAAAAGCGCAAAATAGGTAGGGCTGGGAGGCGGCCTTGTCCAGCTTGGACCTGGAGGTCCAGCGGGCCCTGGTACAAACAGTTGGGCATCGGCGGCGGCCAATGGCGTTTAGGAATCGGGACTGCCACCCAGCGCAACAACCATTCCCTCATTTTTGGCATGCGCTTAGTGAATGCTTTGACAGACATGAAGATGTATGTTTTCTTCTGAACAAAATCAGTTGCGAGTCTGCTCCTGTCCTTGTGCTCTTCACTTCCATGATTGTGTTGCTCAGTCCCTTGCTTACCGATGTACGACTGACTTGCCCGACACCATGCACTCTTATCCCCATCTCTCTTTCACAAATTATAGCACTTTTTCAATAAGTTTCCTCCTCCTCCTTTTCTCAAAACACATGCTTTCGCATTCCTCCACGTAAGCAGACTTAAGTGCCCTCAGAAATTTATTAAATTAATGGGAATGGAAAAGGTATATGATGTGGATGAATTGCTCAGCCCTGTAACTGCCTCCAGTAAAGGGTCACCACAACGGGGCCGCGCATGGGTGTGGGAATGAAATGGAAAGAGGAAAGGAAGCGGGTGGTACGTCGCCGACGTTGTTACGTTTGGGATATCCCCCCGCACGACGCAGCCGCTTGTGAGGGAACCTCCAATGCTACCGTGCCGCACCGCGATTGTTGTCGAGTATAAGCCCTTTCCATTTTAGAGTATTTCTGCTTCGACGCTCTGCTTCGACGAAAATAGGAAAAAGAGTCGTTTCGCGCATTTCTCATCTCTAAAGCAGTCGATCATTGCCCAGTCTTTCAAGAACTGAATTTACCGGAATGCAAGTGGTTGTTAAGCTTTTTTGCGGGGTCATTCGGTAATGCGAATTTCGGTGTAACTCGGACATTTTTTCTGGCCCTTTGCAAATCGAAATGGGAAGATTTTTCTTTTTGACCAATACAGTGAAGCTAAACACATTGGTGCACAGGCACTTGATAAGTTATGATGCACTGTAAGAATCTAGCATTCTCACTCATTATAATTTTTCTTGTATACTACATGTTTGCTGTAATGATGCTGCTTTTAGCACCAGTTGGGACGTACTGTACTGTCATAAGCATCGGTCAGTATGGTTCATGTGGACAGCATCATCAGTGCATTGCCACTGCGTATAGGACATAAGGTTCTAAATGAAAAAAAAGCAGTTGGCTGAAATTGGTGGTAAGCCGTTATTATTTTGTATTTTTTATCTGGCTTCTGAGGTAAGGCAGTGGTTAGCCATATTTTCTGTTGTAAGGGGTCATGTAGAAAATTTAATTGAAGGCCGTAACAAGTCTATGCACTTCATTACATTAGCACTGGTGGAGGCAACTAGCCGTTTTCGAGAAGGTCTGGGCGTTAACTGGGCTTCTACCTCTTGCACTAGAAACATTTTAGCGCATTGGAAATAGCAGTGAAATCACTTTTCATTGGTATGAGTTGTTAATAGATAGTTTTAGCTGTGCGTACGCAACGGCTTAGCGTACGCAAGGAGTTTGCGGGGACGGTAGTGCGCATGCGCAGAACGCGAGCGCAAGCCCTGCGTCTTTCGTGCGTACGCTAGCCAGCGGACTTTGTGTTGCGGCGCATGCGTGGCTTGCGTACGCTAACTTTGACAAGATGGCGGCGCCCTGGTCGCCCACTGCGGAAAAAATACATGTCGCCGCTGCTTTCACCGACGCAATAGCTCACTCAAATGGTAGCTGTTCGCTTTTATTTCGCCTACTCTTGCCCACACGTAGCGGTATAAGCGATAACTAGCCCCTGTTTTTCAGATAATTTGGCGATTTTCAAGCTCCAAGGCCTAACTAAATTCAGTGTGTTTTCCTCGTAGCAACGACACTTGGCGAAGCAGTTTTCTAGCTTTTAGCCAGTTCTTACATTTTCTTCGGTTTGCATAGTTTTTCTTCTTGGATCAAAAAAGGCTCCCAGTGCACTCACACTAGTTGCCAGTAGTCACGGATGAAATTTTCTTCAACCGAGCGTTGATGTGCTTTGACGTCTTGTCACTAGATGGCGCTACGTGCGCGTGAGGGACGCTACGGCTCGGCCAGCTAAAACCACACTTCGGAGCGGACAGCGTAACGCAAGCAGCGCCGTAGCGCTTTGCGTACGCAAGCACTTGCGTACGCCCAGCTAAAGCTGTCTAATGGCAATTATTGTTGATACACATGGAGTGAGGAACATACGGTGCGCATAAAAGGTATTTTCTGGTCACTTCGCCTAATTTGGTAAAGTTTTTTAACAAAACTATGCGCCATAAAAAGAGCCGCTTTTCGCAGAATTTAGAAGGGGCGCTAATTACGCATTCTCACGAGCCTGTTTTAGCTTCAGAAGCTAGTAATCTAACACCAGCACTGTAAAAATAACTGAAAATGTAACATATGATGGGTATTAGAGGCTGTATGGCTTCTGGTCTAATCGACAAAATTAAAGCATATTTGCAACTATTGGGGATGTTGTAATTTTGAATTAGTTCTGGGAAGTTTGTCCTAGCTACATTTTGAAGTTTTTACTCGTGGTTGGAAGTTCTTTATTTAAAGTTCTCCGTAACCAAGAAAATATGCTTGTGAAGGAAAGAATGTGTCTTGGTTGCGGTCACTTTAGAAGAACGATAACACAAAATTACAAATTGCAGCTGAGGGAAATTGAGTACACTTGACGAAATTTCTACGATCCACAAATTTGTCTGAGATGCTACCACTATTACCGAGCTTACCAATATTGGCATTAAAAACACATACTATTAAACAATTAATGCACTGTTTATTCCGATTAGTTATATAATTTGTTTTTCGAGTGCGAGAAGTATGGTCACAGCGTTGGCGCAAACATTGTCATAAACTGCCAGCAGCTGCTTCCAGCGTGGAATCACCGCCTGAAGCCAAGAATTTTGTTTTGCCCAGCAAGTCAAATCGCTATGAAAAACTAGACAATTCTCGTGTACCTATCGAAGGAAAATAAGAGTGGCATTGTATGTTTGCACGGTGATGCCCAGATAATTTTTACATTATAATTTGCACCAATGGCGAGCAATTTTTAAAAATTGGCTTTCTGGGTTAGAATAGTTTTTTTTTTGCATAGAATTGTCAGCAGTGTAGCGATCCAAATGCACCTGAGCTGTGCTATCTAGCAAGCTGGTTAATTAATATTGAACAGCTAACTTTTAACTATTAAAATTTGTCTTATTTACTAAGAGGCGCGTTGCCTACTGTAAGTAATATACATATCAGTTTTTACAATTTCGAAAATACGGTGGCTCTAGGCGCTGTGGACCAACAACGTTTGACTATTTCTTCGAGTTACGTGCACTGGAGGGGTTGCTTTGCCTACCAGCTTTTCGAAAGCGCATATATTCTGGCGCGATGAAGGCAACATTTTTCGGGTCACAGCAAGAGAAACTGCGTTTTCGAAATTCTAAAATCGGATATGCACATTACTTACGGTGGGCTACACGCCTTTCAATAAATAAGGAGACTAACAGTAATTGCTAAAAAAATTCTTATTCACTATTATTTCACCAGCCCACTAGTTAGGACGTCGAAGCTGTATTGTTATGCACTACAGCACTAACAGTTGCTAAGCCGAGGAAAAGCGCTTTTCTAAGTCAAAAAGCAACATTCAAAAATTGCATAACATCATAGATGCCTTGAACTACACTGTCATTGCCTTATATATTCTATTAAGACTTAGACAAGAAGCGCGTGCAGTAACTCGTTTTGCATTAACTGAATGATGGGAGGCATTGCGTGACTGAAAAATGTTTACAAAGAGTACTGTATAGCATTGGGATGGCTGGTTAAGGCTTTTTAAACAAATCGTGCTACACAACTAGACATGTTTGCAGACGACTGACAAAAAAATGACTTCCAAGAAAGCATCTCACGTCATGGCGCTTGATTGTGCTAAGCATGGCTCAAAATCTTGCGTGAAATTCGAGCAGAGCATAAAAGCAAATCTGTCGGAAGTAGGCCTGGGATAATATGGAAAAGATCCTGGAACTTGCTTTCCAGGACATTCTGAGTATGTGGTTTTCTCGACGGGCAAATGGGCCCCGGTAGGAGTGCTTGAGGAACAGTTCAGTGCTGCCTTAGGATGTCTGAACATTCTGCCAAGACACCTTGAGGACATTTTGTTAATGACTTTGTGTTCAGTGGGTTATCTTGAGCTTGCTTCCGCGCACACCTTCCATTCCGATCATGCGTGGATCGCGTGCTCCGTCGAATATCTCGGTGCCTGCTTCCGACAGCTATTGTATGCTTCACAGCCGCAATTCGCGTGTATGTGGGCTTCTTTCGTCATCGCAGATTTCAGAGGAATTAAGCTTCAGTTTGCATCCTTCTTAGATGACATTCAGAATAATGGCCGAATCTGACCGGTAAGTAATGCGCAAAACTGGCTAATTACAACATAGGCATCCTCGGACCATTACGCTAATTGCTTTTACCAGACTCTCTGCGAGGCCGTGCGTCCTATTGTGTGCGCCCCAGGAGCGGCAACACTGGCGACGCGTCTTGAACCACTTGGCCTTGTTGAGAGTTGTGGTTCGGCTTACCATGCAGTCTGTCGTGTTTAGGAAATTGCCCCTCCCGTCATATGTTTCCTCTTGTGTGTCTGCGATCCCGCAACCTCTGAAACGAAGACTGCACGCGACATGGCCGGGTGCCTTGCGGTGCCCGTGGACGAGCACCACTTGCTCCTCCATGGGCACGAGAATTAGTCTGGCCTCACTTGAGAAGGCAACGTCCCGGGTTACCGGTGGCATAGAGAACTATAGAATGTTTCTAGTGGCGTGGCCGCCTCTGTGCGGGAGCCTCAAGCGGTAGGAAGATGCGCGGCGCTGCAGTCGACCGCACTTGAAAGCGCGCCAGCTTTCAGACCGTCTGCCGTAGCGCGACGGCGCACCACGATCGTCTTGCCGTGCACAAAGCAGCTGCAGCTGCTTTATGTGCAGGATTCTAGCAGCCATAACTAACTAACACCACAAAATAATGAAAAACTAGGAAGAAAACAAAAATATTCCTTTCCTAGGTTTTTTTCCTTGCAGCAACACGTTGCATATGTGGAAAGATATATATTGATGCTTCATGGTCATCGTTTGCGCTGAACTTGAGGAATTAAACTATAATTTTCAATAATAAATGGCCGGAGACTAGTAAGGAATCGAAACCCGAGGTATAGAATTGCATCATATGGTATCACGGGCAGTTGCATTTAGTATGCGCATAATGAAAATGAGGCGACCTTGCTTCACATGTATGCACTTATATTATTCAGTGAATCTACCGCCAAGCAAAACAGCGGGAGAAAAACTTTATGCGTTCTTTATAATCTGCATATGGCTTTATTCGGTGCAATTTGGCAAATTTATAAAGACGTGCACAAGATCCCAACAAATACGGAAAGCATTCGTAAGATATATTTTTAGCTGCAAACGTGTACCCCACAATATTCTCGGATTACGAGATTGTTGACCGCAAGATACGCTCCTCGCGTATAAATATGCTTATTATAGTGAATGTTCAAACTGACAGTGCCTTTCCATAAAACCTTTCTTCACCTCTGTCCTTACTTTCCAGTGCCTAAAAAAATGGTTTCCGCGTACGCCATGTACAGTTCAATTGAAGGCGCAGCTCACGCCGAGACAAAAAAATTAGGATGCTACATGCCGGGATAATGGCACATGCTGGGCAATCTCCGGAAGGAGCATGCTTCTATATGGTGCGAATTACCTCCTAGTGTAAAACGTGGGACAGTACAAAAAAGCGGACGGGACGATCTTATATCTTTGCTACTTAGCACTCGTTCCGCGTACCGTTTCGTGCTGCCGCATGTGTGGCGCTAACATCTATAATAAGCCTTTAACTGTGAGTCAAACAGCCGTAAAGGAAACAGAGCTAAAATAATTTCACGTGATGTTGGAAATTATTGATCTTGGCGGCTCCTTTTTATTCCTTCTGCGCGTCGGAATTCGTTGCGATTTATATCGCTTTATGATGCTAATGTGGTTCCCTTTCTTTTTTTTTCCTTTGCAGTATATTCAGAAGACAATCTAGTACTTCGCGTTGAATCGCGTGCACGCATGCATGGTTGCTTTGTTGTTTTATTTGCCATAATTTTCCTTAGGCTCTCATATCTTTAAACTTTCTCAACGTTTCTTTTGTTGTTGCTTTCTGCGTACAGAAAACTCGTAGCAAGAGCAAGTAAAGCCCAGGAATGCATTCGGCGCCAAGTTTTTAGATGCATATGTATGCGGAAGTCGGCGACACAGAAGAACTTCGTGTGCTTCGTCGAAGGCTTCGCGTCAGCGTCGTTTGTGTGTGTGTGTGTCCCCGTTCCTGTGCACAGTTAGCGCTTTCCAAAACCGTAAGGATGAAATACCAACTAGCCCCAGTAATTACTCTTCTTCCTGTACTGCAGCATTTGAGCATTACCGTCTGTTTGAATAGCGTGATTTGTGCGACAAGCTTAATCATCCTTGATATTTCCCAGCGTCTACATCTTTGGCTACAGGCGCGAAAAGCACACAACACAAGGCAAAAAGACAGGACAGAGCGCCGCTCACAACTGATTTATTTGAAGGCAACACGGACAAATATATGCCATTGTACACGCAAGGAATGCTGTCATCTTCAAAGTTGATGTGAAAGCGAACGAGTGAAAAATTTGTTCTCAGCCTTATACAAAGATATGGACGTGTCACTGATGCACATGCTTCCTTTGATTAATTCCCTAGCTTTTGCATCTTTGGTTTTTGATAGAATTCGTGCACCGGAAAAACATGGCTTACAAGAGCGTGACGGGCTGGACCTTATATGCTTAGGCATATTTGGGCCTTCTTTATCTTCCTCAACGTTTCTTTCGTATTTCCTTATTCGCTCGTTAACGCAGCGCCCAGTTTGCCCTATGCGGCCGCAAGAGAGAGGAATTTCGTAGACAACATCTTCGGCGCATTTCATGAACGATCGTCCATGTTTGGTGCAACACCCTCTCTCTTCTTTTCGTTCTCTTTCAATACGAGAGCAAAGGCTTCCGAGGTTTTCTGGGGCTGGAAAAACAAGAGGCACACCATGCCTGCTCCCGACCTTTTTCAAGTTGTGGGCTAACTTGTGCACGTAGGGCACCACCACAGGTCGCACGACCTCTCCTCTAGGGACATCTTCCCCTGCTCTCACAGCATTTCTCTTCATCTTCTGTAGCAGGCTTTCAGCGACCGCCGTTATCTCGCATCGAGATAGCAGCGACCACTGCTATCTCGAAGTCTGCAACTGGAGCTTTCTTGCTAAAATAGGCTTAAGGTTAGGCTAAAGTGTTGGAAACGCGTCTGTGTCAAGCGTTTCTGATGTGTGCATATAATCCTTCAAAATCAATCGTGCCTGAAAGTGCAGAAATGCACGCGCAGCACAGCCGTAGCCTAGGACCAGTTCAATCTATGGAAATTTATTTGCCAAAGAAGCCGTTACTCTTCACGTTTTAGTTCTTTAAAAAGGGATAATATAAACCCTTATCCTGTTGTCGTATGCCCACTTGTCCATCCTGGTGCGTAACTATTATATAAATGCCAGTTGGCAAACATCAGCAACAGAGAAGCATAAAATTTTGCGCTGGTTTAGCTCTGGTTAAACCTGGAGTGACGCGATAGCTACAGCTGGCCAAGTGGAACTTGGTCACGTGACCAAACACGTGACGAACCACGTGATCAGCCATGGCGCCGCGCCGCCGGCAGCTGCCCCGCACCCCGTAACCAACCACGTGACAGCGTGGCGGTGCAGCCACAGGATGGCGGCGCAGCTACAGGGTGGCGCACCACCACGCTGAAGGCTCGAAATGCTACCGTAATGTAGCTATCGCAACAAAAATACTGCAACCAGAGAGCATATAGCTACTTATGTATTTCAAGCAGAAAAATTGGCAGTGGTTTAGCTCTGGTTAAACCTGGAGTGACGCGATAGCTACAGCTGGCCGAGTGGAACTTCGTCACGTGACCAGCCACGGCGCCGCGCCGCCGGCAGCTGCTCCGCACCACGTGACCAACCACGTGACACTGTGGTGGCGCAGCCAGAGGGTGGAATTGCCGCCACCATCACGGCGCCGCCACGCCGAAGGCTCGGAATGCTACCTTAATGTAGCTATCGCTACAAAAGGCGCGAAAGAAGAGGCATTATGCGGTGAGACGCAGTAGGAAGAAGCGGCCGAGGGCAGGCTGCTTCGCTTCAATTGCGGGAGACTACAGCGCCGCCGCTTGTTTCCACTAAAACCAGTACGCGCTGAACAATAGGAGCAGCCCCCCGCTCGTGCCACTGTATAACATTCTAGTACACTGTACCGGTGGCCACGGACGTCACAGAACTCAGGTGCACCTTATAATGGGCGGCGACGTCCCAACCCAAAGTTAGGTGAGGTCGGCATAGTGGGAGTCCTGTCTCATGAGGACAACGGGACAAGAAAATGGATAAGCGAACGCAAAATCACAGTTGTATTAAAACTGCTGTCCGTCGACATTCACTCTGGCGATTGCTAAGGGGCCTCTCAGTGCTTTCCTTTTTAAAAACAAACAAACAGAAATACGTATTAGGTGAGGCGCACAACTACAACAGCAACTAATGTGCCCCCCAGAAAGGAAAGAGTCTGAGTTACCAGCTATGTAGTCACCTATCTCTGTTACAGTCGGTGAAATGATATCAGCATTTAACTAATGTTTCCGAGACGGCTCTTTAATATTTGGTAACCCTATTATGCTGAGCTTCACGGCAAAGCAAAGTTTAGAAAGAGTTACTTGTCCGTCTTGGAGAAAGTACTAAATCCTAATGTTAAAACTGCGACCGGTTCACAAAAATAACACTTTGCTGTGAAATTGTCGTCATGAAAAACGTGGTATTAATGATAATTCCGCTTATGGTAATCTGCAAAAAATACTGTGCCAAAGTTCTTGCTGCTGGAGTGGCGCCGTACTTTCCTGATTCCAAATGGCAGCGTCTGTTTGTTTGGGCTTGCTTTGAGAGTGACAACAGAACTCCTTGTCGCGAGATTTAATTGCAAAGTCGAGTCGCAGCCACTACTACGCCACCATGCGGCCTCATACTTACGCCGGCGCTTTCACCTGAAAATTTGTGCCGAAGATTGTTGCGACAGCTGAAAATTACTTACGCCCTTAGACTACCACATTAAAGATAATGAAAGACCTTGAGTGCCTTGTTTTGCGTTCCGACGCCTTTGAACGCTCTGCGAAACTTTACGATGCATTGATTTCTGTGTTAATGACCCTACATGTGCCCCGAGGCCTCGCTTGAAGAACGTTTTGTTTCATCTCGCATATAGTTTCTTTTTTCCTGATTTACTCCTGCCATTGCACAAAACTGTAGCGGATCTGTCATTCAGCAAACATTTTCACATTCTATGCGAGGCTAACGTTTACTAGGACAAGTTGTCGGGCTGGTTGGCGGTAACCCATTCTTTTGTTGACAGCGCTTAAAAAACAAGAACAGAAGACTTAGAAGACCTGTGACGTCGTCTTCTATGTCTTTTGTTAGCGTTTACTGCATTACAATTACGAGTCTTTCGCGCGACTCGGCTATCGCAACTCGCTGTTGCTCGCGTCGCGTTGAAAAGTAGGTCCACCGGTGTTGGTAAAAGCATTCCACGTTAATTCGGAACTATGAATCCGACACAGTTTTCGTAATGTGATGGGGTGAGTGTAGCCTTTGGATTTTCTAGGCTTAAAAGATAAGACTCGGAGAGAGAGCGTCTTTTCCGACTGGTATTTACCGAAAAAAAGTCCAGTCGGACTAAATGTGAGGGGTCCCAGCTGAAAAAGTCCATTGGATCCAATTGGAATTCCAACTGGTTTCAGGTGGAACCAATTGGAGTTACTGGGTTCCAATTGGCAGCAGCCTGTTCAACTGGTATTGCCAAGTGGCATTGACTGGAACGAATAAGAGTTACTGGGTTCTAATTTGCAGCAGCTTGTCCTGCTGGTTTTGCCAACTGATGTTAACTGGAACCAGTTGGAGTCACTAGGTTCCAATCGTCTGCAGCTTGTCCAACTGAATAAACCCAATTGGCTCTTGAGGTTCTAATTGGGCATTCCAATGGGTTATAGCGGTTTCAGGTGGTCGGTGCCCCAGCTCACAGCTACAGTGCTCATTATTGACATACAACAGTGAACTAAAGAGGTTTCTGTTAAAAAGATATTAGCAGCTTCACCTACTCAATTGTTTTCATCATTTCTACCACCACCGCGGGCGTGAGTAAATGAAATAATTTCGCTCAACGGAGAAGCGTCACTGGCTCAAGCAGGAGGGTCCCATTAATGGAGTATATATATGTATAAGCAAAAGTGTGCTCTGTGGATATGTATTGAGCTTACGTGCCTTGTGTGTGATGCTTTTGTGATGGTTTGTTTGCCTTACTTCCCTAATAGTCTACAATTCTCATAATTTAAATTTCTGTGTAAAATGTTGGCTCAAGGCAGAATGTTCGCCAATGGTGCTGGTAGAAAATCTAATCAGTTCCAGTTGGAACCAGTTGATTTTTAACGCCACTGAAACCAATTGAAACCAATTGAAACCAATGGACTTTTTCAGCTGGGGTGTGTGATGTTTCGTAAGGTGATTCACGACCTTTTTTCTTCTTCAAGTGTTATGCCGAGAAATCGGTATTGCCTCACAACGGAATGAAAGGAGTAAGTGAAGAACATTTTCAAATTAATCCTCTTCCCTGCATTCATACTTGAAGGATGCAGAGGGTTAATTGATCTTACCAGAAAAATCTTGTAGCTGCGCTATTTGAATCCATTGCGGGGGAAATAAAGTTGTGGCCCTTGTAATGCTCAGAAAAATTTTAAAAATGGGATGACGCTTAGGCTTCGCCCTAAGAGCAGACGGGATAGCTTCTACTCCGTTTTTATCTTTATTCATTTTCTTTCTCACTTCTCACCGATTACCAATCCAAAATCAAAGTACCGTTCACGGTCATCGATTACAATCACAATTACTGATTACGTTACCGATAACCAATCACCCATCACAATTATCGATTACCAATCATCGGTCACTATATCTAGGTAACACTGCACGGCATACCACGCTATTGCACACTCATACACACCGTTTGTTTCAGTGCAATGAGGCGCCATAACACCGTCTTTTCATTTCTCGCAATCTCTGACGCCTAATTAGCATATTCATACTTCATTGTATTTTTTTATTTATTGTAACATCAGTATGCATCCCAAACACACGTTACTAAGTCACACACACCTTAACGCGTTCGCTAGGTGCCCCTGTAAGTCGCTTGAACCGACGACCTTTCGTGGCCTATGCGTTGCGGGCCCGCCTGGCGTGCGGGGGGCCTGGGTTCTAATTCTAATGCCGGATAATTCTGTTCTTCTTTTGAAACTTGTGGGGTTTTTGTCTGACTGACGGAGGAAGATGGCCGACACCGAGCTTCTGAGCAGAATGCGCTCCTTACGCCATCGCCTGAAACGTCTGTAGCTCCGCAAATGACACCAGGAGCTACTGATGGAGAGCCACGTGAATGCGCGCCTAAATGTCAATTCGAAACCCGCACAACCAAACAGCAAGCGCCCCCGCCTACAGAGGACAAAATCCATCCTTCGCGATGTAACAAGAATACTTCTTGTCGTTTCGTCTCCTTCGGTGTGTCTTCTTTCCTTTCCCGCCCCAAGGCCACCAACCCGCGTGATGAAAGCATTCCAGTGAGGTTGACAACGTATAGTGAATTCAGATCTGACTCGAAACAGAAATGTCCTCAGTACTGGATTCCCATTTTGGCTTAGTGCTGGAAAAGCTGCCTCAGCACATGACGTCTTTATTCCTTGCGCGATGCTTGTTTGCCCAGAAGTGCTGAATGCCATACACGAATAATGGACCGTTTAAGCTCTGAGCATGGAAAGGAAAAGAAATTGCCGCAGGGAGCGTCTGTGGCGTTGCCCATCCCCCCAGGTCCTTGGATTAAAAATGGACGGAGACAAAAACACATACATTCTAAACCACAAATACTGATGGTGGCGGTATTATCTGGCTACGATATCACTGCCCTTAATTCGCTAAGGGCGTCCCTCATAGCCTGAATGGTTTGGGATGTTAAACTCCAAATTACAAACGAAACCATCTATTCACTAAATCATTGTTAATGATCGAACCATGCGGCAGAAGCCGCTGAACAAGTCAAGGGTAAATAATTTTAAATGAACCGCAGACGCAAAGGATATGGACTATTCATTTCAAAGTAATAAAGAAACACTGCTTTTATCTGGGGATATATGATGCCTACCACTTTAATTTGCCTGCAGTATGCGAGTCTGAATTCGACAATTAAGCCCATAATGATGTGGCCTGCAGTCCCTTTCCCCCACTGTACAGCAAACGTTTCAATTTGACGGAAAACACAACACGAAAGGAAGGAAAGAAGGAAAGAAGGAAAGAAGGAAAAGAACTTTAATGGAATAGGGGATGTCTGCCTGGTTGTCGGCCTGGCATGCTACTCCATATGAGGGTGAAAGAAGAGAAGGGTAGAGAAAAGGATGGTGAAAAGAAAAGGAAAAGAGAAAAAGAAAGGGTGAATGGTGAAAACAAGCACACTCGCGCATTCAGAAACACACACACACACACAAAATTGTCAAAGAATGTCCACCAAACCCGTGTCTCTTAAAAGCACTAAAAATGCTTTTGTCCCGCGCACACCCGAAGCCGCGTTCCTCCAGGGTCCAAGGACATGCTCGATGAGTACGGGGCCATCCTGTGGGAGTCCTAAAGCCCTTAAAAGTGTCTTGCGATGATTGTTGAAGCGTTTGCAGCGGGAGTTCAAATGTGACAGATCCTCAGACGCACCACATGTGGGGCACTGAGGGCTACTTAATGCACCAATTTTATGTAAATAGAACTTAGTGAAGGGAACGTCCAGGCAAATTCGGTGGAGGAAATTTTGATCACATCTAGTTATATTGCGTGGCATGCGGAAGTCACAAGTGGGGTCAATACGAAGAAGGGGTCTGTATTGATGTTCCGGATCGCACCACAAAGAGCGTTGCGTGTGCCAGGATTTTGTAGATAGAAGTATCGCGCCATCACTGCGAGAAAACGGTATAGTTAGGAACAAGGTGGTGTCGCCATGCGCCGACCTCGCTGCACCGTCAGCGTGATCGTTGCCTGCAAGGCCACAGTGAGCGGGTAATCACTGCAACACAACACGATGTCCAAGCTCACAGGCCTCGGAGTGGAATCTGTTTAAGTCCTCGATGATCAGCTCTTGAAGGCTTCCTGATGACTTTATGGATTGTAATGCAGCCCGAGAGTCACTGAAAATAACCCACGCTGTTTGAGGTTGTTGAAGAATGTAAGTGAATGCTGCTCGCAGAGCAGCCAGCTCGGTAGCAGTAGTCGAGGTGCGATGACTGAGTAACGCCGAAATTGTGGTGCGCGTTGACGGAACCCAGACGCCAATCGCTGATGAGACGGGTGTGACAGAGCCATCAGTGTAGATGTGATGGTGCGCACTGTAGCATAACATAAATGTGTTCAAGGGCAAAATATTTCAGTGCGGGGCCGGGGCGGTTGTTTTTCTTTTGATGCAAGGAACCGTTGTGTTGATTTGCCATGCTGTGTACCTCTAAGGTGGGGAGGAGGTCGTGACAGGGCGCTGGTAGTGTAGTGGGAGAATGTCAGAAACTTCCTCTATGCAGTGCGCTGCGAGTGTATGGTGAGGTACACGAGCCACGAACCGCATCTGGGCACGAAGCAACTCCTGGGTTAGCAGTACTGATGCAGATAGACGTCTGCTCTCTGCTAGAGTACCCACTGTAGAGGTGGTCTTGGGAAGACCGAGGCAGATTCTCAAGGCCTTAGCCTGTATAGCTTCAAGGAGTTTGATATTTGTTTGTGCGATACCCTGAAGATCTGGGAGACTGTAACGTAGGAGGCCTTCACACAGGGCACCATACAGCCGTAGTAATGAAGGTGTAGAGCAACCTTTTCTGATGGCGGAGAGCATACGAAAGACAGAGGCGTAAGAGCAGAGCTTTATTTTAAGCTGTCGTACATGTGGGGACCACGACAGTGACCTGTCAAATGTCACCCCTAGGAATTTATGGCTTGTAACGTATGGTATTGGGGTACCAGAAACTTTCAGCACGTAGCGTGAAAGATCGCGTCTCGAAAATGCAATTGCTGAGCTTTTATCTGACGACATGACGAGACCGCGCTTACTTAAAAATGATTCTATGCAACCTGTTGCCCTCTGTAATCGGGCATGCACAATGCGCCTGTTGCGTCCGGAACACCATATACAGATGTCATCGGCGCAAAGGGAGATTTCAATTGTATGTAGGAGGCAAGCATTTTTCCAAGCCAACAAGTGAGATATTGAAAAGGGTGGGACTTAAAATGCCCCCCCTCCCCCTGAGGACCTCCGCGAGATATTTGATGCGGAGCTGTGTCACCTTCACTTGTTGACATTAAAATCTATCTTTCGTGCAGATAATCGCACAGCCAGTTATACATCCGTCCACCAATGCCAACTGACTGTAAGGCTGAAAGAATGGCATCATGTGTGACGTTTTCAAATGCTGCCTTCACGTCAAGAAACACAGCAATCACCATAGACCGCTCTGTTTTGCGGCGTTTGACACAATTTGTGAGGGCAATAACATTTCAATGCTGCTGCGTCCTTTTCGGAAACCGGACATGGCCGAAGGGTAAATATCTCTGTTTGTCAGGTCCCAGGTAAGGCGGGAGTTTTCCAACGCAGCTTACAAGCGCAATGGGGCGGTAAGAGTTTAAGTCAATTGATGCTTTTTCCAGGCTTGAGGATAGGTATCACACGCGCACGGTTCCAACACGTTTCAAGGCGGCCGGTCTCCCAGGAGGTGTTTTAAAGTGCGAGAAGCTGAACCTTGGCCTTACTTCTAAGATGAGAAAGGGCAGTGTAGCTCACACCGTCCGGTCCTGGGCACGATTTTTTATTAGGAGCTGCCAAAGCCGCCAGAAGTTCTTCCATGGTGAATGGATCATCAAGGAGGGCAGTAATAGGTGAAGGGGTAAAGCTTTGGAGAGGAAATGGCACCGATATGGCCCTTAATCGAGCAGTGATCTTAGAACATAAAGCCTCCGCTTCATCGAGACGAGAAATATTCGCATTTACAGCTGCGCAGTCAAAAGGATTTAGTGGGGTGGGCTGACTACTGAGGGTGCGTACAATACTCCATATCTTAGAAAGAGGCTTTCTGGGATGAAGCTTCGCGCAAAAGGATCGCCATTCCCGTCTTGCCAGCTTGACCAAATGACGCTGAACATGTTTCTGTGCGCGCCTAGCAACCCTGATGTCTTCTCTATAATTTGTTCTGAGTGTTCGTCTCTCTGCTCTGCGGCGAATTGCTCGAGGTCGCTCATATTCAGCATCTGCATTTGAGTGCACTTTTGATAGCGTTTTAACCTTAGTGCTGGACGTTCCGTAGTGTCACTTAGTGCTGAACCATAGTGCTGTAGCACGTGCTACAGTATCGATGAATCTTTCATAATTGAGGTTTGGGAGGTCCACTTTTTCAACTGTGTAAGCGAAAAGTTCCCAATTCGTAAAGCGTGCTACACGCCGCTGTGAACTTAAGGAAGCACCACCAACCTCTATATACGTAGGAAGATGATCGCTGCCATGAGATTCGATGTCAGCACTCCAGGTTGTTGAAGACGACAGATGAGTAGAAATCATCTAAATGTCAAGGGCACTGGATCTTGTACCTTGATAAAAGGTTGCCTGGCCGCTGTTGAGGAAAGTGAAATTGTTGCACTGTGCGATATCAAATAACTGTCGTCCTCTGGCTGTTGATGTGATGCCTCCCCAAGCAGGATGATGTGCGTTGAAATCACCCGTAATAATGTGTGGCGCAGGGGTACTGCGTACGATAGCCTGAAGGCGGTCGACGTCAAAGTTGACACGGGGGGTATGTACCGGATGATCACTCTGAAGGACAGGTTCATGATCTTGACGGTGGCCGCAACATATTCATTCCGTGCGTCGGCAGATATGGGTTGTGGAATGGAGGTGACGTCTTTCCGAACAGCTAAAAGAACTTTGCTGATGTCAGCACCTGTCATCGAGTTTACAACAGTATATCCTGAAAGACGGATAGTAGTACGCAGACGGGATTCTGAGATGGCAATGATCGGAAAACGGTGCTTCGAAACAAATTGTTGGAAATCAGACAGTCGAGGACGAAGACAGCAGGCATTCCATTGGAAGATGGTGGCCTTGCTACGGATGATTTGCACGCTAGGGAGAGTAGCTGGTCTATTGAGTGCTACCGCCATTGTGCAAGAACAGGTACAATGAATTCAAGGATTGTTAGGATGGCCTTCGCCACCGGCGAGGAGTGTGGTGTAAGGAAAGCGCGGACAGCAGCAACAAGCGAGCACAGTAGGGAACTGGTACTGTCGGAGTTTTGGCGAGTAGATCCTTCACGTGGATGGTTCCAGGTTCCATACTGCGGCTGCCGTGGGGTGTTCACTTTTTTACTCGCTACAGGAGGTGGATCAACATTTTGGCGCGGTGGAAGAGGAGGAAATTCAACCACGTCCTCAATGCTCAGGTGTCTGGCTTTGTCTTTGTCCGGCGATTGAGGAACTTTCTGCAGTGCTGAAGCGCAGACAATGTATGGAAGGCCGGTAGACTAAAGTTCCTTAAAGTATCCAAGGGCAGCAATTCCTCCCGCGTGCTTGTCCATGAATCGTCAACGACTGGGGGGTAATGAGAGTGAGGTGGATAGAACGAGGGATGTAATGGAGAGAGGCGTTCTGCGAGAAATTGAGCAGGTTTGTCAGCAGCTCTCGAAGCTATATAAATAGTAGTCGTGAAGGAATGTTGCTACACGATGGGCACAAAATCCTAACTAATCCAAGTACGTTGTCCGGGAGCGTACCCCGTATAATGTGTAAGTTAGTGTATGACCCTTCGTTTTTCGAGAAAAACGAGGACTTACAAGGATCTTGCTCCCCAAAGGGATTTCTTAATATCTTTGCGCAAACCGCTTTCTACCCGAAAATGCGCTCCTTCTAGAGAACGTATTTTTTCCAGGGCATAGAGCTGAAGACACTGCTCGACACTTAGCGAATACCAGATGGGTGTATTCCGCTAACTGATAGTTTTAAATCGCCTTTAGCGCTTCTTATTCATAGCGCGACTTAAAATTAGGATAAGTTCGAAAAATGCACTTCTGGGTAGAAACAGAACCGACTAAACCGGCTCATGTGGCCGGTATCCTTCGCGGCTCTGATAGCAGCAGGCGGCATCGTTGCGTTTATTTCTTCTTTGAATCTCTGCATCCGTAACAGCATCCCTCCATTTTCTCCTCCTAGTTCTCCATTTCGTTCTCTCATCGCCTTCCCTGTATTAGTTATCTCTTCTTTCTCTCCTGGCCGCTTCGATCGGTGACCTTGGACGGGCCTCATCTACGCGACGGCTAAGGTTGTGCGCTGTATAACGGCTCCAGCCGTAAAAGAAAAGAAAAATACTTCCATGGTTTCGATCTCGGGACCACCGCCTGTCTGGGGCAGTCGCTTCACCAACTAAGATAACCAACCTTTTATATCTACGAAATGTCTGTGAAAACTCTCCAGCTTTCCTTTGGTTTGGTTTATGGGGTTTGTCGCGGCGGGAAGGGCGAGGTGGCAAAGGCCGGAGGTCTTTAACGCAGTCCACAAGACGCTTTAGAGTCTGGCTAGCCAGTTAGCTGTTCTGACGAGAAAAAGTCTCCGGGGAGACGCGGGGAAATACTGTAAACAAGTTCTGGCGCAGAGCGTTGGAGGTCTCCTGGGAGTACGGCCCTTAAACACGAGCAGCCCAATAGGCAGGAATCTAATTAAAGCAATTCAGCCGGAACGCTACGTGCGTTCGGATATGCATATACAATTTATTTCTTTTCTTGAAATGATTGTGCACAGTGCCCACTCGAGCACTTATTTTCGAACATTGCCTGTACGTTTGCGCGTCAGCGGCGCGAACTAGAATACTTTTTGTATTCTGTAAATGCTGTACAAAGCTCTCCCCTGTCCTTTCTTGCTACCGCTCCCCTCTACACTTCTCATTGCTATCCTCGTCCATTCCCTTTCACCTACGCACGTTGCAGCTCGGGTTCTTAAGATATTGGATGCAATTGCCGCGGACGGCAACATTCTTTTCTTCACGTTTTTATTTCTTTAGAAAATAAACCCCTATCACTACCATCAACTCAGTCGGGTAGCTAAGGCGGCCTTCAGGAAAAAAAGGTGTCGCGACATACCAACACGCCTAACCAGGCCTTCCTTCTACCAGGCCATCGATCGAGAATGCTCATCTGGACATCGTGGGACCTCTACATGTGTCTCAAGGTTCTCGCTACATCCTCACCATGGTCGACTGTTTCACATGCTGTCCACAGTGCGTTTACTTTAGCGACATCACCGCTGAGGCTCCTTCACGCGCCTGCCTTTCTACGTGAGTGTCTCGTTTTGGTTGTCCCAGTACCGTGACAGATCGTGGGCGCCAATTTAAGTCTACCCTGTTTGCTTGCGTCAACCCCATTCTCGGCGCCAAGCATTGCCGCACCACTGCGTTCCACTCATGCGCCAACAGCATGGTGGAACACCTTCACCGCCAAGTGAAGGCCGCCCCATAGTTACCCGGCTCAATTGCGCCACTTGGGCTGACGACTTGTCCCTTGAGCCCTTGAGCAGACCTCCAGTGCTCTGCGGCAGAGCTTGTTTATGGTACTTGCCTGCGTCTTCTCGGAGACGCGTTCTCTTCAAAGGAGCTACAAGCCCAGCCGCAAGAGTACCTGCAGCGACTTGTGGACTGCGTTAAAGACCTCTGGCCTGTTCTACCTTGCCTTCCTCGCCGGATCACCATCTTCGTGCACCGGATCTCGTCAGCTCCACGCACGTTTTTCTCTCCGCGACGCCTTCAGGGCTTCACTAATCACAGCATACGACGGACCATTCCGTGTCATTCGCCGCACAAGAAAAACTGCCACCTTGCTGCAGAATGGCAATGAGAAAGTAGTCAGTTTGGCCAGCCTCATGCCGGCGTATCTGCCCCCCCCCCCCCCCCCCCCCCCCACTGAGCGCATCGCGTAACAGACTGCCTTCGGCAGCACATCGTGCGGCGTCTCCGACTGCCGTTGTCACGTATTCGCCGCCGCCGCTTCGTTCGGCTTCGACTTCCATTGTAGGCGGACGCCCTGCAGCAATCTTCTTTGGCTATGCCAACAGCGCGGCCAAGGTGTGGCCGCACGTAGAAGAAGAGAATAAAGAGGGTGCCATGCCGTGGCATGTGACGCCACGACACAGCAGTTCGGTTGTGGTCTTGATAAGTGTAGGTGTTCTTTTTCCTTCAATACCGTGGCATAAACATATAGATTTAATGTCCCAAAGTGGCCCAGGCTATTATGGACGCCGTAGTGGAGGGCTCCGGATACTTCCGTCCATCTGGGATTATATGACGTGCCATGACATCGCACAGTACGCGGGTCTCTAGCATTTTGCTTCCATCTGAATGCGACCACCGCGGGTGTGATTAAATCCGCATCTTTCGGTTCAGCAGCCGAGCACCGTAACAACTGAGCCACCGCAGCGGCTTTCCAGCTTTTCTCTGTAGCCGTATTGATGTGCTTGGGTGGGTGTTAGTAACTACCTCCTTATTACTATGTAAGGGACTGTTTACATTTTACACATTTCTCTTATCACCTGATTGATGATGCGATGATCTGCTGTCGAGTATGCTTCCACGAACTCGCCTTCTTTTCTGGTTGGTTGAAGTCTAAGGTTTCTCTGATTCTTTTAGCAGGGCCGTCGCGCATATCGTGTAAGAAAGGACCATAAGGTAAGTGGTGAAAAATTTTATGATTCCTTAACACCACTTTTGTTAATTAAATATTATGATTTTAGCATATTTTCGTGCTTCATGTATGATTGAAGCCATGAGGCGCTTCATACATAGGGCTGCATTTGGTTTCTTTAGCACGATGCCTGCAGCGTCCCTTTCCTCTAATATACCAAGCAATTTCTTTGTATATCTCTTTTGTCCTTTAGAACAAACGGAAGCAATTTCCAGCCTTTTAAAATTGCCCAATTTCTCATCCCCGTTTACGCCGTATCCCCTTAGTTCAATGATTTAAGCATATTCAGTAAAAGGATTAAATTACGTTATTAAAGAGTGCACCTTTGTGGGAGGGCTACGTCGCGCGACAGACTTTTCAAAAGTGCGGAATTAGTGTGTACATACACAACCAATCAGCTTTTCTTCTTATGTTGACCCCGATGAGATGGAACGCTGACAGTGTTTTTGCGTCAACTACTCCTCGGTTCCGCAAATTTGTGTTTGCACATTCGGAGTTTTTAATTAATTGGCTGGCACTTGTTAGTATATTCCAAATGTCTTAAATTTGGCATTTTTTCCGGAGAAGGATATTAATGGCCATCCATACCGAAACGAACGAATGAAAAATACTTTCGCAGATTCACCACATTACCAACGCCTGGCCTTGCGCAAAGAAAAAGTATATATCTTGTTGGCTACTTGGAGAAAAATATCCTTTTGGTGCGGATCGCGCTGCTTTCTTTTTCCAAACTTTATTTCCCGTGTTACATCATTATTTATTTGCCTGATACCTGTATTATTTTGACCCAACTGTTTTCGAAAGATGCTTTTATATGAAGGCATGGCGCATGAGGGAAACAAACTAAAAATTAAAGAACATGCAGTTCATGTTTTGAATGAGAAAAAGCATATTTGGATAACAAAAATTTGTTAGTTTTTTTTAATTTGCGGCCGTCGTTCTAAATCCTTACACTCTTTATCGCGGAGAACAGATCTCTCATTAAAACGGGTTTTGTCTTCTTTAGCCTCCATAAAGACGCCAGACAAAAAAAGCATCAATTCGGTTACCTAGAAAAATCCTCATTAAAAACGTTTTTGGTCCCGAACCCGTTTGATCCGGTTCGAACAGGAATTAAATTTTGCTCCCGAGCTGAACCCGAAACAAAACCCGAAAAGCATGAGCCCGAACCAGAACCGAAACAATTCCTGTTTGACACCGTGAGCAAAACTGAAACAATTTTGTAATTAAAGGCGAGCGTTGCTACATTCAAGCCCTCACCAATTTTGTACGGTAATTATTGCGAAATTTATGTAGAAAACTGCGCAATTTGACCGCCACTTCATGTAAGCCAACAAGATGTAGTTCATAGCGCAAGTTAGAGCATTTAAGGTTATGTTAAGGCCTTAAGGAAGCACGAACGAGAGACTTCATGAACGCTGCATGAGCCGGAGGGTGAGGCTATCCTCAGCGTGAAGACCTGAGGAACAGTGATTTGTCATGAGTTCAGCTCCGGATATGACCGGGACCGACAGGAAATTGAAACCAGAGGTAAAAAGTATGAAGGTTTACATAGAAGCATAAAAAAAAATAAGCGTTTATACGCAGAAACAGAGTTAGTGAATGCTCTTAGTGAGTGCGAACCTTTCTACCACGTCAAAGTTCGCGGGTCCCGGCTCTAAGCGCTGCTGCCACACGAGGAGTTTGGATGGACTTCGAGGGAAGACTGTTTGTACCTGGTTACAGGATCAGAAGTGAAGTAGTCGAAACTCATTTTTTTATTTAGTTAAGAGGTCTGTAGTCACCAGATCCCTATTCAGGTGTTTTCGTTCTTTCCCAATCGTCCAGTATCGTTTCTGTTCTCGCAACCTCAGAGGTGAGAATATGTATCGAACTTTGCCTCGCAGTGTTTCCAGTGGAGACGGAGGAAGCCATCGCTAGAATGCTCGGTCCCCTCGAACATCAGTGAGGGAGGATGTTGGCGCCATTCCGTTGCGCGCTGATAATGTCTCCGCAGTAGTGTTCAGGCTGCTGTGACGGCCGGGACAGCGCCTTTAATTTCACAGGCCGTAGTTTTCGCAGCGACGCCACGTACGTCCATCTTAAGCTTGATAAGCTGGACAGGCGCGGCTAGCTATAATCACTCGTATTCGTCTCGTCGGGGATATATGCCGTAATTGTTTCTCGGCGATGGGCAACAAACAACTTTCGTCCCCGCGAACAGTGGTACAAAGCGTGCCGGTGATGACGCTCCGCATCAGAGGTCGGCACCCGACAATCTAGTCCTTGTTTACTCACTAGCTTAGCTTGGAGGTCTACGGACACCGCAACGAAGTCGGTACGCAGGCTGCAGGCCTGCGATCTTAACAATGTGAACGGGGCGGGAAGCCTGACTGAAGCTGTCCCGATACAATTAGTGAGCCCCTGGAGGTGAAGCTGAATTTTCATTTCGTGATGGTGTTTACATCGAGGCTTTGCAGAATAAAAGGGCTTGTCTTTGAGAGAGCTTATGAAGCTTGCATGGATTAACGTGAGTAGTTGATTGCTCACGTGAAAGCAAGTGACTGTACAAAGGGGAACCCAAAATATGTGAGTTCAGAAATAAATGAAGTAGGGAATACAAGCTAAATGTTGTTAGAATTCAGGAAATGGCAGGGTGACAGAACCTGTGAGAGTATTTCGATAATCTCTCGTGGTATTAGGTTCATGCGTGTCACTTCTGGTTTGCTGTCTTGAGTTCCGTGTTGTCTCAACGCACCAGCTCCTGATAATGGCGTGGAGCCCTTATCTCGAAATTGAGCACGTTCACTTCAGGTAAGAAAAAGCAAAAAAAAAAGGAGAGTAACTACCCAAGCATGAGGAATTGATAATTTCCTTGCAGCACGGCTTCACTGTACCTATAGTAATCCTGTGTCAGTCCTGTTTTGTTATGCGAAGAAAATTAAAATGCCCCTAAAAAACACTATTCGAAAATTTATTTGATTGATAATGATTAGCTGGCACGCCAAATCATCAGTCGTCGATCTCTCACTCTGACGACTCCATTTCTTGAACGCGGACCAATATATGACACCACCTTCGATATCTGATTTAACCCATATCAGCTGCGACCAACGTATAGCTAAGTCGAGCAGCGGTCGCGACGGTATGCGGCGCGGCTTGCAACGGCGCTAGGCGGCACATTAAGAAATCTTTGCCGGAGGGACTTCGAGCGTACACAACTGCGCGGAACGGCGCGTAATAAGCCTTCGACTCATCGTCACCGATAAACGACCGCCGATAAATACAGGCATACAGCCGTGATTTGTGTGCGTTAATTGCAGTTGCAGCGATCCCTGCTACGCCGTATATCATGTTTATTAGCCATGTAGCGTTTTGCGGCGGCGTTGCGAAGCGACCGCGGGAGCCTACTCCCGACTGATGCGAGAGTCCGTGAGAACGATGAATGGGGGGACAAGATGATTGAGGCATGAAAGCTGTTTACCCTCGGCATGAAGGGTAAACACCTTGCTGGGGAAACAAGAACGCGTCGAAGGTCAAATGCGCCGCAGCGACAAGGTTGCGGAAAACTACTCGAGCGTGTTTAGCGGCCCCGAGGCCATACTGCGTTTTCCATCGTCTTCCTTCCTTTCCTTCCTTTGTTGATATTTACAGCGTTGTCAACACTTTGAATACGCCGCCTCTCGCGCACTGTGCGTGGGAAAAGGACACCTTTAGCCTTAATCGAAGCATCCATCTGTTGTTCTCGGCCGCAGCTCCTTTAGGCCGTCCTTGTGCTCTAAAAAGCAAGAAGCCGGAGCACTGTGAACGTACAGCTCAACGCACAGGCATGCGTCTGTTGGCAAGACTGGATGGCGAGAACTTCGGCACGTTTGGGTGGCAGCGTCCTTCTGACTTGCTTTTATTTGGTGGATATTAAGTAATTTTAACATGACTGTAAATACGAGAGTACAGTGTGTCATGCCAAAGCAATGCGGCGCAGCTTACTGTCGTGATTACTCTCATATCAAAGTTGCCCGGTGTTTTTAAGCGTTCACTTTTTTATTCTTTGCCATTTCATGAATTTCTACAAATTTCTCGTACTGATGAAGACGGCGTCACTCGAGAGGCCGTTCAGCAGGGCGCTTTTCCAAAGATGAATTCGCAGCGTAACTTGCGACAATACCGAACATTACCTATTACCGCAGGAATATTAGGGCGTTTATTCACACTTCCTAATGCGCTCATTGCAATGGTTGTTGACTGCCCATCTTACGGGTATACCGCTTAGCAGAAACTAGGGTGAAAATTGCACACCCTCCGAAAGTTACTGCAATTAGGCCGTAATTACGCGGCAGTTTACGTCGCGGCTAATGTGGTCGACCAATCAACAGGCGTGGACAGCAGGTTTATACGAAGATGCGCAGGAGGGTCAAGAAACGGTTCCCAGAAAGGCAGGTCAAAAAATAAAGCGAAACACTGAATAAAATCAAATGTGAGGAAGCTTTCCAACGCCGGGCTAAGAGGCCGGGCTAAGAGGCCGGATGATTTGACTTCCACGGGGAAGTCAAATCACCATGCTGTAATATTTCGACATACTATATGAAATCGCCCATGGCCAGGAAGAAATGGATGGGCAAGTCCAAACACTCTGGCTTTTATTGACGCTGCGGAGGAATGCAGACGCCTGCGTTTGTGGGCGAACCAGGAAAGAAGATGCCAAACCGTTACATATTGCTTTCATCAGTGGAGGCACTGAACACAAAGGAAACGTTAACAACACATATATTCAGTAGATAGTAATCAATCGCCTCAGCACATGAGGTCAATGCAGCCGATAAGGAAATGCTGTTCAGAATTAAGAACCTGCAACAAAGTACTGCGGAAGGAGCATCAAGTTTAAATTATTATTGGTGCTGTTTAAGACGTCAGCAAGTAGATTTTATTATTCATAATTCCCACTCGTGATAGAGTTCAACCTTTTTAAAATGCGTGCTGTGGAATATATGTTGTTCTCGGTTGGATTATATCTTTTTTAGGATGTTGCGAAGCGGCTGGCAGCAAGCGTGAGTACATCTGCAGTTTCGTTTAGATGAACAAATAGAGGTAATCAATCTACCAATTAAGCAAGAGATCGATCGTTCATTGAAGGCTTAACATGCATATGGTCGTTTCGTAATCGATGACAAAGCACATTATAGAGCTTGAACTCTCGGAATGCCATATGCAAAGGTGGCTTTACTTCATTCTGTTTCATTCTGCAGTGTGACTACTTTCAAGAGAGTAATTTTCTTGTCGCAGAAGAACTCAGAGCGAGCGCAAGGATATCTGTTTGGGTTCACGTATGGTGTGCAAACATTGAAACCAGCAGGCTATTTCCAAGCGCATATGTTGTCAAGATCATGCTGGAGGTGAAGACGTTGCGCGTGAAAACATGCAACCTGCCCAGCATGAAATGGCAACCGCAGAAAGATCGCGAAGACGTGGCGTGCGATTTCGAAGGAAACGGCAAGGCGAAATGAGATTAGAGAGAGAACGAATAGATAACCGATAATCCTGCAAGTTTAAAATTGAAACTCAAAGCTTGTTCACTAATTATAAATACAAATTCATAAATGCTGACTGGCTTACGCACGTTGTAGTTGTTAGCTAATCAGGGAGTGGGTGAAGAATTGTTCGCATAGCAAATCAAGTTACGTAAACACATGGAAGCGTCAATGATTTTCACAGCACAATATAAATAATGCAACAAAACCGGTCAGAGCTATGCACAAGGCAGCAAATTCAAATTCACGCACCTATCTCTTACGTGACTAGTCATTTTTCTCTTCTACTTGTGAGACATAGATATAATTTGGAATTTTATTAAATTAAGCTGGCACATAATTTCACATCGCTGTAGTATAATTTGTATAAACGCGAATTTTAACAAAACGTTGTGTTTCCATGACATATCACCTTTTTGACGGGAGTTTTGTATTCATATAAAAAATTATACCGTATCAGCACAAGAAAATAAATCAGTTAAATTTTATTTTATTATGACTTTTTATTTTATTATGCGCATTTTTTTATGCCTGTTTAGCACCAATAAACCAGCATTGCGGCTGTGCCAAGTCAAGACCGAAGGACACGTATTTATTTTGCAGTGTAAAGTGAACCGTGGGTGATTTAATGCGTAAAAAAGCGTGACAAGGTAACGGAGAGCCTTAAGTGGAGCCTAGGGCAAGTGGCCAAGGCCGGATTCAACTACGCCGCGAATCACCACTCATTTATCTGTTTTTCTCATCAAGACCTTGCCTCCGGACACCAAACCGTAGCCGCAACCGTAATTTTGGTGCCCTGCCTCGGTAAATTTTGCGCCCCGAACCGGTTTCCTAAAGGAGATGTTTTCGCTGGCTTACGTAGACTGACGTAGTTGAAGACGGGTGCATGTGATGATACGCTGCCGGGGAGCAGCGTATCAGTCAGTCATTTATCCCGAACTATGACCGAGTGAAGGTTATCCGCATTGCATATTTTTGTCGTGATGCCCAGCAGAGAACAAAAGCAACGCTGAAAAGTGAGTCGCAAGTTATACACTGGTCGCCTTTCCTTGAAACCTGTTTTAGTTGCGGATAAGGCAATAATAAATAGGGAGGAGCTGTGATCAGAAAACCAAGTAAATGATAGAGGCAGCCAAGATTGCGCGACTGTGTGCCTGCCGCGTGCTTCAGCTCGCCTTCGGTTAATTTGTCCTCGAAAATACTTACCTGTTCTTATTAACCATAAAGGTTTCTCTAGCGCTTCGGCATAGTCACCTAAAAATGGAATGAAATGTGCACTTGCTAGCAAGGCCTTTTTACTGCGTAGGTTAAGGCTTCTCTCTCTTTTTTCGTTTTTCTTGTCGCATGCGAGCGTGACAGAGTTATATCGTGTGCTTCCTAATGCACTTGCGCAAAATCTATTGCCTTCTCCAAAGACATGTGCGCATGCCTTAAATAAAAAATAAAATAATGTTAAGTCAACGCTGCGTCTCTCCCCTTGGTGTCTGCGATTTTGCGCTTTTAGGCAGTGCTGTTTTCGAATTCGTTGGTGAAACACATGACGTGTTAGCCTCGGCGTTCTTGAGGCTGTTTGAAGGGATTCAGTCGCTATCTTACGTGGTCAGTGTCGAAGAAATCTCCTCGCCTTGGCTAGGTGACGTTGAAAATAAGCACATTGAAACCGTTCATCACATAAACGGGGTTAGGGTGTAACCGATGTACCGTGCTTGTGTACGTTTTTTCGAGGAGGCGGGACCAAATTATTTCGGTCGGTAAGCGCCCAGGATGGTGCCTACAGGAAATCCCCCATCTACATCACCTCCCGCATGCTGGATTTTGCGACTTTAATATTAGTTAATGCCGCAATTTTTGCAGAAGTTTGATTACCCATCCATCGGGACTACGAATGCAATCAAATATTTCCTTCATTTGAAAACCCGCCTGCCGCTAGGTCCAGGAGGTCATCCTTTTATGTGGCATGAACACTAGATCGTGAGCCAAATAACCGCGAAACAAAGGTAAATATTATATATATTACTTTCAGTAAGGTATAGGATATTGCCCGGGCGCGGCTGGTGCTTCTTGGTGGAGGCGGAATACAGAAATACCTACCTGCTGTGCAGTGCTAGTGCATGTTCCAGAACCTGAGGGGGTCAAAATTTATTCGAAGCTATGCAACTACGGCGTCGCTTGTAGCCCGCGAAAACTTCGGGACGTTGAATGACATATATGCCACAGCAACGAAAAATTTCGGGCTGAGCATAGCAATGAAAAGATGCTTTATTGTGCTGAAGAGGGGAGCTTTTGGCATGACTTCCGGTAGAAGGCGACCATGCGATACAAGCTTGCCTGAAAAAACAGGCCTGTTATTAAAGGTGTGTTCAGGGAATACCCTGATATGGAGTAGATTTTAAAATACCGGTGTCTAGACTAAAACGAATGTTTCTTAAACAGCGAAGTTTATGGGAAGGCCGATAGCGTTTTTTTCGTAGCCGTATGGCCTGTTTGAGTGGCGTGTCAGCGCTTCTCACATGCCGGCAAAAATCACTGTTCTTAATTAAAGGACATCTCACTCTCTCTCTGCAGTTGGGTGCGTGTTAATCAGTCGCTGCTACCTCATTAGTGTTTTGAGAAGCACCCAGAAAACCGCGATTTCCACGTTTGGTACGGAAGCTCCAGTCCTGATACCATGGAATAATGCACGGAGAAATTCTGCAACATTATACTTGCATTAAAAAATAAAACAGTAATTTTTAAAAGAATAACGCGGGGCGAAGCGCTGTATACGCATCAGAGCTCTGCAGTGTTGTGGTGGTAGTAAAAGTCAGCGGCCGGGACTATTATTACGTAAGCACTGTTTTACAGCCCACTTAGATGCGAGGTTTACACCGCGGGCTTCTCTTTTCTAGCCAGCTTGCATCGCCCTTTTTGTCAACGAAAAACGAAATAATCACGGCTGCAATCGACCTGACCTTACCTTCACCACTACTTAACAGCCAGGTGATTGAGGAAGGACAGAAACACAAACTGGTTTATGGTTGATGGGTGTTTAACGTCCCAAATCGACTCAGGCTATGAGGGACGCCGTAGTGAAGGGCTCCGGAAATTTCGACCTCCTGGGGTTCTTTAACGTGCACTGACATCGCACAGCACACGGGCCTCTAGAATTTCGCCTCCATCGAAATTCGACTGCCGCGGCCGGAATCGAACCCTCGTCTCAGAAACTGAAGAAGCAGAGAAGCAGAAACTGACGCTCTGGTTTCGGGCTGTTGGGGCTGTGAGGCCCCGCCACAAGCTTCATCGCAATTGTACTGAAACAGGGCTTTTACAGAGTAGAAACAATTTCATTCAAATATCTCAATTTTACGCACGCTTCTTCATTTGAAGACAAAAAAAATCCATGTCGTTATTCGAAGCTTGAGTTCAGATGTCATGCTCCGCTTCAGGCGGGTAACCATTTCGACCTCACGGTTCGAATAACGGTCTACTTTGCCTTTTTTTTCTGTAGCCACGGGTTGTATTCAATACTTGCTAAAGCTACCGCGATCTCAAAAGACGCTTACAAAAACTGACGTTAAGGGCTATAACGTGTTTTCATTACAATGATCAAACTGCTTTTTCGTGAATTGCTAATTCTGCCTTTCGGTCTTCTGAGACAACTGAAAAAAAAAACCTGTATGTACTGTATGCGTTGATATCTGTAAAAAAAAAAACAGCCACCATTTTCACGCAACACTTTCTAAGGAAACGTCGTGTGCTATTGAACCCTCTCGTCCGCGAACTACGACTTACCTCCTTTATGATACGTATATCACGAATATTTACTTCAGTTCAATAGCAATGAGTGAGTGAGTGAACATTTATTGAATAGGATGGTGGCAGCAGAGCATGTGGGCGGGCCGTGAAACCTACAAAAGTTGTAGCCGAACAGTCATAGAATGTTTTTAAAAAATTATGGCGCACCTGTTAACACAGTTCTTTTCACATTAATAATAATACTGCGTGTGTCTGGGAGACCGCGCTCCTCAGGTTGCCGGGCGCCCGCTTCACCGCCATTCGCAGCGGCCGCGTGGCGGCGCTGCGTAAGTGGGATCCGGTAGGGTACACCTCGATGGCCAGCGCAGCTTTGGTTGCGAGCGGGCATCAAGGCACCCTTGGTATCCGGTAGGATCTGGGAGGCTGGCGCCGGACCGACTGCCCAATACACTGCCTGCAATACGAGGCTTGCAATACGAAGCTTGCATTCCTGCTCGTGTTCGTGTTTGAATGAATTCTTGTTTTTCTCGGGCTTGGAAGCGCGTGTTCCGCTTGCGGCCTGTCCAGCGGTGTTGCCAGTGCGAAACTTGCATTCGTTTTGATTGCATTCGTGTTTTTCTCGGCCTTTTGCAACCACGTGTTTCGCGCGCCTCAGTATGGCTTACTGTTGTGTGCCATTTTGCAAGTCCCCCGAAAAGAAAAAGACACCCTCTTGGGTTGTCGTTACACGAAATACCCGCCGCCACCGGTTCATCAGAGATAGCGTGCCGTAATTAGGCAGGGCGATTGGTCGCCTAATACAACTTCGAGCGACGCTAAAGTATGCAGCCGCTGGCTTCAGATTTGGAGACTTCGTGGAAGGAATAAGGCGGCGACTCAGAAAGGACGCAGTACCATCAGTCTTCGAAGACAACCCTTCAAATTTGCAGCGAAAGGCAGCAGCTGAACGAAACACGGCAAATATCGCGAAACATGATGGCGCTGCGAACGAGCAGTCGTCAAATGCTTGCCCCTAGCAACGCTACTTCGCTACCGCCGCCGAGAGCAACGCTGACACCATCATATTTCGAACCTGAAGAATCGGAGCCCATGCAGACTGCTAGCGCTGCCGGCGAAACAATAGGCCATCATGTTGTAGATTAACAGTGCCTGAATGAATGCATGCTCAAGGCTGGCCAGACGGCTACATGAGATAAAATTGTCTAGGTCGACATCAAATCCACCTCCACTTTGATCACTTCAAAAAAAAAAAAAGAATGGAAGAGAAAAGAAAGACGCCTAGCTGAGGAGCTTCTTTCCTCTTGAGTTCACTATTGAGCCTATTGGGGTCATTTTCCTATGTATTTAGAAGGGTTAAAGAAAAGATGTGGACAAGCACGTAAATTCCTCACAAACAAAATGTGTGAAGCGATTCTCGTAACTACCTTTTCCACAATTGCAATCGTTAAATATTTATTGACAGAACAGTTCTTTTTTGTGCTCACCCGAAAGTTCAATAGCTATCCAAGCGAATCCGTGTTTGGAAGCTTGCGCATGGCATCCGGGTGCAACGACATGCTGGACATTGGGTCTGCACTGTTAGGTCTCGAAAAGCTGTTAAAGACCGGGGTTCCTGCGTATAATGCAGTGTCTAATATTTACCAACAAAGAGAGTGCTCTAATGTCAGGACACACGCTCGCTGATACCGTTCATAACCCTGTCATAACCGTTCATATCCTTTCATAACAGTTTTGACTGTACTTACAAAAAAAATGAGTGCAATAGGAAACTCAGCAACAAAACATCTACGAACGTAGCCATGGCATGCATTTCTGTCAGGGATGACACGACAGCGGTCCCACGTCAGTGGTGGCACGGCGGCGAAAGGCTGCATTAGCGGCGGCGGCCGGCCGGCTCCCATTTTTTTGCTCTCATTTTCCCATGCACAGAAAGCATCGAGAATGCTCGTGTCAAGCAATCTAACGTTGTGCCAGTAGTTTGTGTCCAAATTCATGGGTGTCTTGAACGTCTGTGCTCCTGCCTCTTTTCCATAAATTTTGCCGATGTCGCACGCTTTACCGATTTCAAATTTCTTAAGATTTTATTGTTAACATCTATGACCCACGAGAAAATGAGGCGGCGGGCTAATTTGAACCGAGTTCAAAAAAAGTCCTTGATGCCTTCATGTAGTGTCATCAGTTCAGTGTTGAGAAGCCGCAATTTTGCTTTTTCAAACGCTAATTTTATGCGCACTTTAAGACTTTCACCTACATGCAGGTTGGGCATCAACCTAGCTCGGTCGCCCTGTCATCTCGAAGACCAGAGGCACAGGTGGTATTGAGTACGATGACGAATTGCGGTGCGCGGGTCGCTTCAGGCCTCGAAACAAAGTAACAAGTAGCGTGCAAACGATGTTAGAGAGAGAGAGAGAGAGAGAGAGAGGGAAAGGGGGGAGGTTTAAGTCCACGCCTCCGGTCGACAAACATAAACAAAGCAGCAGAGTCGGCACTGGCCTCCTTTGCTAAGAGAGGTGATTGAGGGCACCCGTCAAAAAGAGAAGGGTAATGCTGGCAAGCGGCGAGTCCGCGGCACGCACGCACCTTGAGAGGTCCCCCTGCGCGGCGCGGTGTCATTCTCTAAAACGAGGCTGGCACGATGGGCACTGCGCATAGCGAGGGGGCCAGTGAACGGCTCCAAACTTTCCATTGACCCACAACTAGCGCCGGGGAATAACGGCTGCTCCGGCCTCGCCTCAGCAGACACCCAAGGCCGACGGGGCGCCCGGCTGCCGGCATTGCGCAAACAACGGCGCTGAACTCGGCATACGAGGAAGTGGACGGGGGGAGGGCGACGACCAATATGCTCGACACATTGAAAGGCTCCAGAGTGGCACGGTTTTTTTTTTTCACCGCGGTGGCGTACATTGAGAATATATTTCGTTGCAGAATTGCATGAACCAAACCTGTCACGCTTTCAGTCACAGCCGGCTCTTAGGTATACTACGTTGGCATTGCGTTTTTGTAAGCCACCGCAGTAATAAGACAACTGGCTCTTTCACTTCAGCAGAAACTTCTCGCTGAGTTTTGAAAATAAAGGCAATTTTTTTTTCTTCTGATGCTATAAGTGTGTTCTCTTCATCGTCAACATCAGCCGGACAACACCCACTGCAGTGCAAAGGCCTCGCCCCTTTGTCTCCAAATAAACCTGTCCTTCGCCAGCAGCGCCCACCGTGTGCCCGCAAACTTCTCAATCTCATCCGCCCACCTAACCATCTGCCGCCCCCCGCTACGCTTACCTTCTCTAGGAATCCACTCTGTTACCCTTAAGGACCAGCGGTTATCTTCCCTTTATACACTGTAAATTACTGCCTAAGTTCTAAGCTGCTTGAAGAAGAAGAAAAAAAATTGGGAATCAAAGGAAAGTACACATAACGTGGCGCCCAAAGCATCCCATGCGCTTTTTGAAAAGAACCTATAGTGTGTAATATTTTGGGTCACATATAATTCACTCCTCCCGTCACCTGAAGGCTATGACAACCATAATACAGCGTCTTTTTTACGGTCTATACCTGAGTGAAATTCAGCCGGCGTGTCCGAGAGCGCCGAGTGTCGTACTGAGATTCTATGCTTGAATGTCCTTAGCGTGAGTAGACTGACCATACAGTGAGCCGGGATGGAGCTTCCAAAAGCAGAACAAAAGTTTGTCATAACGTAGGCTGTTCAGCTTTCTTAATTCGAAAGTGACACTCACAACAATTAGTTATTACCAGTGTTATTTGCTCTTTTTGTAAGGAACTCACAACTGCTCACTGCTCACTGTTTGCCAGCTACTATTTAGCATGGCTGCTATAAAGAGTGGTTCACGTAACTTGAGCCAAGGAAGAAAAAAAGAATTGCACGTTTCACGAGAGAAAAAAAAAACAAAACCCTCACATTATTGCAGTATTGTTTCCCGGAGAGTAGTGCGAACAGAGGCATTCTTTTGTTTCGTTATTTCTGATTTCATTAGGTCACATTAGTTTGGTTTGGTTTATAGGGTTTAACGTCCCAAAGCGACTCAGGCTATGAGGGACGCCGTAGTGAAGGTCTCCGGAAATTTCGACCATCTGGGGTTCTTTAACGTGCACTGACATCGCACAGTACACGGGCCTCTAGAATTTCGCCTCCATCGAAATTCGACCGCCAGGGCCGGGATCGAACCCGCGCCTTTCGGCTCACTAGCCGACCGCCATAACCACTGAGCCACCGCTGCGTCCAGGTCACATTAGTAAGCTCACTCCGGGTAGATATTTGCAAACATTTTGATCAGTGAATTATAGAGCGCTAAAAGATACTCTGAATGGAGCCGTGGCAGTTTTTGCAATGTTAGCTTCATTGCGAATACATTTTACCCCGTTTCGCAAAATAAAAAGCGCATGAAGCGGCATCTTTCCATAATTTCATCCAGACTGAATATGGAGAGTTATTTGCTTACTTTGCGGAGCCTACTTTGCAGCACGGCCGACTTGCACCAAGCAGTATTTACGATTTACTATTTCCAAAATAGAACCGTTTGCTGTCTGATACTTCAAGTGTAGCTATATATGTATTTACTTATGAAGGGAGTGCCAACAGTCACCGAAATCAAGGTGCATAGGGGAATGTGTAATTTAGTTTTTTTATGTGTTGTGCTTAACAGTGGGATAATAATACTTAGATTAATCTATGGCTTAAAGAAAATTACTTATAGAGCAGCAGAAAAAACAACCATGCCACCGGTGGTCTCGGTTCTGGCAGTGTTGATGCCATAGGTAGCATAAGAGGGCTCTCGCACAGTTTCCGCCCTCGCCGTTAGATGACGTTCTACGTCACACTCGCGGTAATGCAGGACGTGCTATGTTCGCCGCTATGGACGAGGGTGGCGCTGGTGAACACTCTCAAGGCTCGCTTACACGCATAAACATAAAAACCCACGAGAGCAGCAGATTGGACAGCCGTCGCCGTAGTTCAGCTGGTAAGAGCACCGGACGCGATATTCGGAGGTCGTGCCCACCGGCGGCATGGTTGTTTTTTCTGCTGCATTATAAGTAATTTTTTCTAAGCGATAGATTAATCGAAGTATCATTATCCCACTGTTAAGCACAACACATAAAAAAATTAAATTAAACATTCTCCTATGCACCTTGGTTTCGGTGATTGTTGGCTCCCTTCATGAGTTTGTCAAACGAGCCCCTCATTTCCTTTACCTTGTCTGATATATATATATATATATATATATATATATATATATATATATATATATATATATATATATATATATATATATATATATATATATATATATATATATATATATATATATATATATATATATATATATATATATATATATATATATATATATATATATATAATATCAGTAATTCACAGTTCATAGGCAGTAAAAGAATAAATAGTATTTATATTGACACTTTATTATATATATACCTTGAATTGAACACGGTTGGAAATGATGTATTTAGTTACGTTAGGAGAGATTGGCGCCTTAAATTGTCGCCGGCTACTTTTTTTAGTTGAAGGCAACAAATCTTGCAAGAACTCACATTATAGCACACAAGACGACACAGATAGCACGAAACGCATAGAGCAATTCACAACACAGCCGTAATATTCGTAGATAATGCTAAATGATTAAGCCTAAACAGCAGAGTGCACAACAAGATGATTAAGTAAACTGCAGATTATTTGCGAAATAGAATAATAACGAAGGAACTGTCGCGCGCCTTCCTTGAGCGCGTTGTGCTGCATGGCGACTGCTGTTGCATCAAATTGTAACCGCGCCGCTGGTCGCTCTTCTCGGCCGAGAAGAGAGTGCGTATACGAGCACATACGTGGACGAAAACGAAAAAGACGGGGCACGAGCATGCGCATGAGTGACTGCGGAATGTGCATACCACGCGTGGTGCGCCGGGCCCGCCTTCTAGGAGCGGGCTGGGAAAGCTGAGGGAAAATCCTCCTAGGCAAAGAAGCGGCGCCGTCAATGATGAGCTTCAAGACTGCCCCTTGAAGCATGGGGGTGTCACAAAAAGCGTGGCTGAGCAGAAACTGTATGACGTTTATATAAGGAGACTGACCTTCCCTGTCGTGCGCAGCTGCTGACAGACAAGTGGGTGAATACAATGCATGTCGTTCCATGCTGTGTTACTTTTGGCCATTTTGAGCTTCCTTGCATATGTGCGGTATGTGCTGTAATTTTCATACATTTGTCCTGTTAGTTACAGTTTTCTAAACACCGCAGTGACTTTTAATGAGCATGATAAAAAATAGCGCAAAAGAAACAACCAGGGACAGAAAGGGAACGACGTGTTTTTTTTTGGCGCTATTTTTCATCATGAACGTTGTACAACCCGACCAACTTTCGGCTTTGCTTAATGTGACTTCTAATGTGGCGCGAATGATGCGCTCCGACAAGGTGCAAATAAAAAAATAACACCGTGAAAATGAACAAAACGCGACCATGCTAAGCTATTCTAATTACAAGCGCACTTTCCTAGTAACGAAAAGAAGTTTTTGACTTCGTAGAGCGCATATAAGAAGAATGAATAATAGGCGCGCGAATTCCAATGACAATTTTTTTTTTCGCCGCACTTGCCTGCTTATTTCACATCAATGCGATGACGGTTGTCTTAACGTCTTTCGTAAGCACTTGATCTCGCGGCGCTCGGTGGTGATGAAAACGTTCTCAAAGCTGCGTCTTGATTTAATAAGATTTCGCAAGAGCGCCGTCCGTATCAACGCCTGCTGGTCGACACGATCTGATCAAGGTTGACACGATATCAACGCATAGTTGAGAGAACCAGCTGGGCTGTTTAAACGCTAAAAATAATTAGAGAGATCCCAAAGCCGAGAAATAAGCGAGGCTGACGCAGAAACTTTGAATGTCAGCTGAGAATCGGCGCAACAAAATTTACGCTCGGCAGTCGTGTAACATTCAAAGCCTGTTTCACGTACGGGCGTGAATTTACTTGCATCAGAGCGCCTAGACGACGCACACTGTGGTAAGGCGGCGCAAACAACAAGAGATAAACCTCTCAACGCCGTTGTACGAATGATATTAGAGAGCCTTGGGCACAACTAGTACTTTTTCATCGAGTGCAGGAAACCAGGAGATAGAAGATGCAGGTGACGCCGGTTTTTGCATTCACTTGACACGCAGAAGAAACGGCACCAGTTCTGCAGTAAAGATCACACGCAGGTCAAAAGAGAACAAGATTTGATGTAACTTATGTTCTATTAACTCGTATGTTCACTTGCTAGAAGAACGCTAGTAAATATTCCGAGGATATAATCCTCAAGCTTCTTTTTTTTTGCACTGCGTTTACGGACCGCATATATAAATCTCTGAATGCTGAAGTTACCTGTCGCACATAACAAATTTATCAAAAGTATCGCCGAACTGCACTACAACTCGTTACAAATAGCTAGCAATGTGTAGATTTCCTGATTCTCCTTAAAAACGCAACATCATATCAGGAGTGCTGCTCGTGGGTTATTGAGTGAACTTTGCAGTATCATTTCTTTTCTGTTTGTGTGACATTGCTTTAATATAAAGTGACAGCGCAGGGGTGTGTTTATTGCTTACTGAATCATAGTTTCATGACCCGTGCCCTATTTTCACAGGCTCCGCTCCTGCCACGCGGCCATCTAAAGGTGTTACAATCGTGAGAAATCATGACAAATTCCTTCAAGGTCTTTACCACTGGCTTAAGACATTTGTAATTCACTCTAGTGCTCTTTTTCGCTGGGAGCAGATTTTTGGAAGTGGATACTACGATCTCCGCTTCGAAGCATTGTTCCGTTTTGTGGTCTTTGTCCTTGGACGGCTCCTCGCCTTATGCGGCTAACGAAACGCGTAGGTAGAGATGACTTCCTCTACCGTGTTGAGAAACACTACTAGGACAAAATTAAATGTTGGCAGAAATGTTCAAAGCGAACCACAAAGTGGCTCAGCGGTTGTAGCGTTCTGGCACTCAGCTCAAGAAGGTTGCGGGTTCGATGCCCCACCACGGCGGTGAAATTTTGATAGAAGCGGAATGGGAGAACACGGTTCGAGATATCGTAGCACGCTGAGAACTACGCGTGTTGGGCGTGCCGCCGCGGTGGCTCACTGGTTACGGCGCTCGGCTGCTGACCTGAAAGACGCGGGTTCGATCCCGGCGGTGGCGGTGGCATTTCGATGCTGGCGAAATGCTAAAGGCCCGTATACTGTGCGGTGTCAGTGAGCGTTAAAGAACGTCAGGTGGTCGAAATTTTCGGAGTCCTTCACTACGGCGTCCCTCATACTCCAACTGTGTTTCTCACTACTGAAGTGTATCTTCTCGACGCATATGTCTGTATTTTTAAACAAAGTTTTTGAAGCGATGGGCCACTATTGCGAATTGTGCTCGGTATTTAATTTATGATTGCCTCGACGAAGAAGCACTGGCACTAGCAGAATTATAGCACTATAAAACTATTTGTAGCATTTCCTGTATACAAACAGAGCGTATAGGTCGACTATCAACATGCGTGGCGGCTGAAACATCCTTTTTAGCAGCATGCTGGCGCGATACATACAGATGTAAATAAATAAAAGTGGTTTGTTAAAGGACTATACACACCTAATTTTATTGCGTGTTTTCTTCTCTCAAATGATGCGTTATACATTGTTATACATGGGTCCCCGCATGGTATTTGTTGCGACGGCTAAATAACTTATAATTGAATTTCATATCTCGCGCTGTTTCGGTTTCAACCGAACAATGGCTGTGACGTGTAGTGGAACGTTGGGCCACGTGAGCAACGAAAAAACTGCAATATAAACGCTGATACAAACTTTTAATTCACTACAGCGCTTAAACCACATTTCTTCAAGAGCTAGATTTACAACAAACGACGCCTCAGCAGTTATATTGCCGTTTTTCCATGCCTCACGTGACCTAAAGCTCAGCTACACGTCAGAGCCATCGTTGGGTTGATGAAACCAAAACAGCATTAGAGAAGAAATTAAATTACAAATTATTTAGCGGTCGTAGGCGAATACCGCGGGGTGCTCATGTATGCCAATGTCTAGCGCATCTTTTGAGAGAAGAAAACACGCAAGCAGATATTTGCTGTCTGTAGTCCTTTCCAGATTAGAGGTGTGGCGGGGACACTTTTTTTTCAAATTTTCTTTTAGTCCCACCGCAGTATAAGCGTTTAAGATGTCACGTGCAAATTGCGTAATCACTGTCGCTGCGTAGGAGGAGCATATGCTGCATATAAAGTTCTATTAGATGCGAGCTGTGAGAAAACGAATCGTAAGTATAGTACGCTCATTCTATTTCCTAAAAGCTAACTGCAAAGCAAGCTGGATGCACTAGAAAGAAAAAGAAACACAAATAAACCGAAAGAAATACTTGCGCCTTCGTTGCCATACTCCCCGAAAGTACATGCATGTACCAGGTGTCCCAGCTAAAAGCAACCGAGGTTTTAAAAAAAAAGGAATTGCTTTAATGGGGTAAAACCAAAAGAGTGCTGTTGATAGTCGGTGGGCAAGTCTTTGGAATTGTTTTTGTTATCCAATTAGTAAATACTAGTTCGATAACTTTTTACATATTGGCTTCAGGGATGAAGTGTCAATTCAGTAGTTGTATATATAGTGTTGAAGAGCAGCCGGACGGAATGTTTGCAGCAAGCTTGTTAACATTTACTCAGTTTCATTTACCGGCCTTAAAACAAATCCCGCAAAACACAGAAGCTACCACGTGACAGCTGTTGGCGCCCGGATACATCCGAAGCCTGGCTGGCTGCAGCGCTCCGGAGAAAAGGATATTTTGTTTTCTGAGACACAGTTTTGGACGCTGAAATAGCAGCTGTGTCTCGTGGTAACTTTTCTACTTTGCGAACTTTTCTTTAGGTCTAGTAAAAAAAAACTATGTAAATAGTTCCTCGGTGCAAGCATTTCTTTCGGCTGCTTTTCAAGGCAATCTACAAATTCCGCACTGCCGCTCCATTCCCGACACCAGTATATTAAAATTTAGGGAATTAGTCTTTACTGATTATTCAAGTTTCTAGAATGAAAGAAATGCTGCTGAGTAGGTCACGCGATTCTCAACAGCACTTTAATGGCTGTAGTCGCGTAGGCCACTCGGTCATTTTTAAATTTTCTTTTCTTCTATCTGGGACGCCCGGTATAACACAGACGAAATGCATAGGCCTGAACGCCTTTGATGTTGTTCTTCATATCAGGACTGTTTGCTTTTCCGGCCAGAGCAGTCTACAAGCGTAATTAGCAGCAAACACGTTTCTTGTGAAACCTGCCTAGCATACAAGCCTGTAAATACTGGGCCTAGTCGGCGATTTATGGAACAGTAATCACGCCATATACCATACTTATTCGAATGCAGGTCGATGATTGTTTAAAAAAACACCAGATATGTAACTCTTAGGTCAGCTTTGATTCTAGTATTTGGTCGTTGTAGTCATCAAAGACGACGCCAACGCATAAAAAAGAAAAAAAGTAGCACCAAGGTGGCGCCCCCACGAAACGCCAACAGAAGGCGGCACTGTAGCCATTACTAACCTCGTTTTCTCTTCGTGTGGTGGGATGAGCACGTTCCGCGGCAGTGCAAGTTTTAGTGCGAAAGCATAACTTCATGTGGTCTAACCGGCTCACCAAGTTTGTGTGAAGTTTGACCCTGAGGGTGACGTTAGGTACGCAATAAATAAATAAATAAATAAATAAATAAATAAATAAATAAATAAATAAATAAATAAATAAATAAATAAACATTGCCTGGGCTGGGCTTAGAACCCGCGGCGGCGCGAGCAGGTCAGTTTCGCTGGTCACATTAGGTGTGTTGCACACTGTCGCATTGATCAACTAATACTGCTGTTGAGCTAATATCGCCGCCAGACGTGCCGACTGCCAAGAAAAGCAAAACCATGAGCCAACCAGGCTAAACACATGCTTTCACACAACTGCTCGGTTTAACTGCGTTAAAACCACACCACTCTTTCACCCGTGGGTTTTCACCGAAATCATGGAACCAAGCAGATGGTGTCATTATAGTGTCGCCTTCAAGTGGAAAAGTTGTGCTCGTTGCAGGTCAGCCTTCAAACCAGCAAGTTGGTCGGGACTTCGGCGTGGACGAAAAGAATGTTCTCCGTTGGAGGGGGCAGCGTGATGAACTTACTGCGTGCGTCGCAACGAGGAAGGCATTCACGGGCCAGAAGAAAGGCCGGCATCCCGAAGTGGAATCAGCTGTTGCGGAGTTCGTGAAATTGTGGAGGTCACCGGCTCTTCCAGTGACCACGAAAGTGCTAGAAGCCAAAGCGAGAGAGCTGTCTAGATAGCGAGGCATTCCACGGGGCCAATGGAGTGGAGCGAACTACAACTAGCCGCATCAAGCGCGCGTCGCTAAGAGCAGGAGAAGGAGAAACAACTTTATTTAAAAAAAGAACAAAAGGCCCTCAAGGGTGGGCTCCTACTTGTCCACGAGTCCACAGGCCTGGGCTTCGCGGAGAGCTCTGTCCACTAGCCATGTTTGACCAGCTGGTTGAGCAGCACGCGGAGCGCCCTCCGATGAGGAGGGGGATGGCTTCGGTGGGGGGGGGGGGGGGGGGACTGCCATTTGTTGGTGGCATTGCCACATGCAGTGTATGAGGGTGGCGTTGGCCGTCCCACATGTTGAGCAGAGTGGGAGGGTGAAGGTAGGGTGGCAGTCATGAAGGAGGTGAGGTGAGATGTAGCAGTTTGTCTGGAGTTGACGCCTGACCGCGCTGTATTTTGAATCGAGTGTATTGTGAGCTGGTGGCAGGCGATTTTGTGGTAAATGAGAGGTGATTTAGTGGTATGTAAATAAAGCCCGCGAGGTTTCCTGCGAGGATGTGGGTGTCCGATCTTCCGGGGCCTGGAGGGATTGTTCTCGAGCCAGCGCATGAACGCGCTGATTACCGGGGATCGAGTCATGCCCAGGAACCCGCGTAAGGCATATTTCTTCAGTAAGCGGGTGACCTTATGCCAGAATGCATCGGGCTTTTGGTGTGACAATGCTTTGCTGATAGTGATGGTACGCAGAGTCGGTGCCGATTTCCGCGATGTTGGGATCTTGTGTAGCGTGTATGGAAGCGAAGGTAATAGCTGCGCCCTCAGCCTCTGAGCCTCAGCAGGGTTGTTTGGCGTGGAGGGTGGCTGCGGACCAATGGTGTCATCCTCGTAAGCGGCTACAGCGGTCTAATAGCCTGGTAGGGTTTGTTGAACCACGTCTACAGTGAGGATGTTGGGTCTGCCTGTGTAGTGTTTGGTGTAATATTCAGCTCAAGAGTTTCGTCGGCCCCTGTGTAGCTCAGGGCTCATATTTATGGGTAGAGATTTGATGCCCAGTTTGTACTGATGTCGGGTGGGATGATTTGATAGCGGAGAGCAGGTGAGCAGGTGGTGGAAGCCAGGTGAAGCTGACATCCCGGTAAGCTTGGTAACATGCTCTTTCCGAAAGTGCAGATTTTCCAATGCACTTGATGGCGGAGAAGATTGTGCGCTGTACGAACAGGACAGTGATGACGAGGGTGAGTGAGCGAGAGCAGGTTCATGGAAATAAAAGCCGCTTGGGTGCGGTCCCTGCTGTCGTTTTCAATCTTTTTTCGGCTCGCTTACATTACAGGAATTTTTTTTATTTGGCCTTCAACTTTAGGATGTCGTCTTAGCATCGAGGCCGGCCTAGGTTCGAGTAGATACGGTTGTGACTTCCCTGCGAGATAAGTGAGGTCGGTATAATTGCTCAGTGCGCTTATGAACTTCGATAACCGAGAGTTGCCCTGGCTCAGAGCAAGTATTTCACTCAAACCAGATGGTTGCGGCGCAAAGTGATATAATGCGCTTGAAAGCGAAGTGTGCTCCCAAGATGAACAAATGAAGCATTTATTGACATTCCCATTTTGCCTTTATTTACATTCCAATTTGTGACACCACCAATAAACTAGTTGTAAGCCAAGATTGTTTTTTGCCGCATAAAACATGGGAGCCATATTGTTTCCTCACCATATTTCGTTTAAAGCGTACTTGTCGCAGTTTCGTTCAACGCAGCAAACGATACACTGCAACCTTAGCAATCTCGCTCGATGTGAAGTTATTAAGCAGTTTTTATTTGTCGGCGTGAATGCAACATCTTTGCTAGCATCACCTGGAACGCGCCGGCAGTGCCTGCAGTACACTTTGCCTTCGATGTCAATTGACTGCGTCGTAATACGCACTGGAGAAAAGTGATGCGGAAGACTGGACTAGTTGGTTGGCCATAATTCAGGGGCAGCTGAGCGTCATAAAATCACAGCGATAGAAAGAAAGGTACGTGCTGAACTTACAAGTAAATTTTATTCAGGAGCGTGTCAGCAAAAGTATGCTACAACAAAATGAATAATACAAGACGGATAAGATGCGGACATTCCGGTGACTTTAATCACAGTCATAACCTGGAATTCTATCTCTTGTTTTTTTTTTTGAAGATGAAGAAGATTAGAAGAGGTGCTGACGCATGCGGCTTTCGCTTGGACAATCTTCCTTGTTATTTTGAACCGGTTTTTGGATAGGGTTGTACAGCCCGGAATGTGGGTTTGGCAGGCAAGCTTGTGGTTGCAATGGCGGCGATGCTTCGTCAGAAACTTTGATGTAGTCGAACTTAAATTATAGCCATGCTGGCATAACCTTTCGTTGAAGCATTAACCGGACTGGCCGATGTACTTGTTGTCAGAAGATAACTTTATTTCATACGCAACACACTGACCACTGTTATGAACTGGATCCACACCGGCGATTAAAGCGAAGATTCATCGACCGGGATGACCACATGGAAGCGGCTATTTCGACAGATCGTTGGCTCACGAGGACCCCTGCGAAAAAAAGATGCCTCCCTGGGAAGCAGCCGCTGGAATCTTTACCATGCTGCACAGGAAGGGGGGGGGGGGCGGGAGAGATGACCTTCCCTTTGTCTGCAGTTCCTCGCGAGACGCGACCGACGGTGTACAGTCGAAGGGGGAAGCGGGCCGTGATTGACAGCTTCGGGCGAAGTAGCAGCGGGCCTCCGAATCCTCCTCGCCCATTCCTACGGGGCTCTGCGGGCTATGTGGCGACTCTTTCGACCTGTGTCTCGTGTGGTGAAAGATTCGGAGCCTCAGTGTATTTAACGAGCGTCACGAGTGCGAACGATCGCTCTGGCTCTTAGCGAGAAGGCTAATCCACTGGGTCTGGGCCTTGGTGAACAGGCTCATCCCGTCGCTCGACGCTATGAAGTTTTAATTTTTGCCTGTTTGTTCTTTCTTTCGTAAAATATGTAATAAAGTTTTCCTAAGTGCCAGTAAACCTGCGTGTGTCTTCATTGTCCCAGATGTCAAGCTTCCATCCTTCCTTGTCCCTTCTCCGGCCAAACAACGCTACCTTGCACCAAAACAACCGGCCATGCTACCCGGCTTACAACACCACATACAACAAATGGTTGCTTATGCTTTATTTTGCATCGGACTCTAGACTTTTTTTCCTCGATTCGTTGTCTTTGATAGTTTCGCAAGTTTCATTGGGGTTGAAAAACCTACCTTTACGTAGGCCTTCTGATCAATCCACTTGAGGTTATGTGATTTTCTCTACTTCTCTCACTGATACTCATGACATAGCCCTCCGTCTTTTTCTCTTTGAGAACACTTTCAGCGAACGACACTAACAATTCACTCAGGTGAATTTTTGTAATGGCTTAAACAAGTCCTGCTCCCAAACATTTGAGGAAAGCCTAATGAAACAGTCAGCCCGCAATCAGCGAAGGAGAGGAAAAATAATAATAATAATTGGATTTGGGGGAAAGGAAATGGCGCAGTATCTGTCTCATATATCGTTGGACACCTGAACCGCGTCGTAAGGGAAGGGATAAGGGAGGGAGTGATAGAAGAAAGGAAGAAAAGTGCCGTAGTGGAGGGCTCCGGACTAATTTCGACCACCTGGGGATCTTTAACGTGCACTGACATCGCACAGCACACGGGCGCCTTAGCGTTTTTCCTCCATAAAAACGCAGCCGCCGCGGTCGGGTTCGAACCCGGGAACTCCGGATCAGTAGTCGAGCGCCCTAACCACTGAGCCACCGCGGCGGGGCAGGAAAAAAAGCTCAAAAGCAATATGTTGAGGTCACACGTTATATTCTTAATATATCACATAACCTCAAGAGGATTGCCCAGAAGGAAAGGTAGGTTTTTCAGCTTTACAGCCCCGGTGAAAATTATTACACTATCAAGGCCGACGAATCCAGGAAAGAAAGCCGAGAGCCGGATGCAAAAAAAAAAGCTTAACAATCATTTGTTGTATGTGGTCAGGATGTTGTGTATGAAATAAAATTATCTTGTTAAAACAAGTACATAGGTCAGACCGGTCGGTATTTTAACGAAATGTTATGCGACCATGGCTATGATGTAAGTTCGCCTACATCAGCGTTTTTGATAGAGTTCATGGTGGGTGAACAGCGCAACAAAGGCAGGACAAAGGCAAGACAAGCGTTGTCTTGCCTTTGTCCCGCCTTTGTTGTGCTGTTCACCCACCATGAACGCTTACCAACTCGCCCAAATTTCAGTTTTTGATAGAGCATTGCCACCATTGTGAAAACACACCTGCCTGCCAACCTGACTTTCCCGGATGTAAAATCCTATCCAAAAACCAGCGCAAAATAGCAAGAAAGATTATCGAAGTGAAGACAATAGCTCATGAAGGGGCTTCAAGCCTCAGCACTCCAGCTATTCTTCTTTAGAAAAAAAAAGAGATAGCATTTTTGGATTTGCGAAGGTGAACTGTCATAAAGTTGCTGCAGGGTCCGTATCTTATCCGTCTTGTATTGTTTGGGTTATTGTACCATATTTCAACTAACACGCTCCTGAATAAAATTTAGTTATCAGTTCAGCGCTTCTCCCTTTCTTTCTGTCCCTTTGTCTTTCAGGTGCGCCGATCTTTAATTTACGTTGAAGAAAAGCTCAGCATTTAACTGGCAAATAGATGCAAAGCTTCTCATCGCCAATGGGACTCCCACTGATTCTTGTAGAGACACTCGCCACATCTTGCGTATTACAGGTCAAATTAAGTGCGGCTGTACTCATATTTTAAAGGTATCACTTCTCTAAGAAGCGTAATTGACATTTTTTCGTTTATGCCTGATGGGTGGTGCTGATTTGGCTTGACTTGGAGCGCAGTGCCCATCAGGAAGCTTGCAGCAACAAGCACCCTCAAAAGAAGGTGTTTATGAAGAGCGCGACGACCGCGGACGTAGAAAGAAGCAGAGGAAAGACACAATGCTGACTGACAAATGGTTTATTCGCAGAAATGGGCATGAATTAATATACGGCTTGATGTGTGTGGCAGATGGAAACAGGCGTGGTGCACAAGTTGAAAACCGATGTTACTTATCTTTCTCTTCGTGTTGTCATGAACGCCAGCTCTTTGTCTGACAACGCCAAGGAATGGCTGCGATCAACTCAGAAGTATAAGTGTTTTTGGAACGCTGGGCTTCTCTAGTAAGACACAGAAAGTAAGGCACGTGGCTTACTGAGTCATAACATGCGTGCGGAGTGCGCGCAACTTAGACCCCACTTATCACGAGCTTCACACCATTCGCATCTGCGTCGTCGACATCGCAGTTTATATTCAGAAGAGCAACGGTCGATTCTGGGGATAGCACCTCAAACTTCTCTTACGCATTCAGAATCGATTCGAATGAGATCATCTGTGGCTTAAATTATTCGGAACAAGTACTGTATCGTAGCACATGTTTACAGTAAGACCGAACTAAACACGTCAGCATAGCTTTCCTTTCATTCCGCTATCCTTCATCGGTAATTTTTTCGGAACGTAAGCGACCTTCCCCACAATCTGTTGGCCTTAGTCGTCCGACACGGTAGTATGACCTTCATATTGACGCTTCCTGAATGGTCGTTTAGTGGTCCACATACGCATTTCTCTGCAACGACACCCGTTGGGTCGTGGTATACTTATCTATGACGAGTGGCAAGCGCTTGTGAGCTGGATAATCAAGCAGTACACTTACGCAAGCAATTTTATTTCATTGCTGTCCCCAGGCAGGTAAGTTTTGACATTCTTAAGATGATGAAATCTAATTGTTTTGAAGTTAGCTGCATATCGATTTGAACAAGGATTTTTTAAACTTTCTCTTGTATTCTTACACATCTGATCTGGCCTGTTCTAACAAATGAAGCAATGAGCGGCCCCTGCCAAAGTTCTGACCAGTCATGGTAGGCAACGGGGAGATAGTTGTAGACACAACTCTGGCCAATCAAACACCAATCTTATGACCAAACGTTATGACACGTGGTCCTAGAACACGTGTCAGAACGTGTCAAGATGACATATATCTGTGAAATTGATGCTTCAGTTGTACCGAGCTCTTGTCCTCGGACATTTGTGGTACATTATGCTTGCAAGGCATGTCACACCAGTCCATCGCTTCTTTTCACGGCTGCATGATCCATTCAGAATAATACTCCTGATTTTTAACGCGATAGCGTTGAGGGTCCCGTGTCGCAGATAAGCCGGTACGGTCATTGACCGTGAGCGAAAAAACCCGATGGAAGCAAATAATGCACAAAATTCAGCTTGAAAGGATATTGGGTAAGTTGGGTTCAGGTGAGAATTGAACCAAGGATCTTCAGATTTCGAAACAGGCAGAAAGCTCGTTGATTTAAGCGGAGTAAATGTGAACCTAGTGAATGCGTCGTGATTTTATACTTAGTGCAGTGTCTCAGAGACGTGTACTGATGCGTACTTAATTAATTATGAGTACGTTAATTAGTAATTAAGTAACTGAGTAAGCGATGCGAACAGGACCCAATTATGTTATCGCGCTTTGCCCTTTAAGTCTAAGCTTAAGCGTCTCACAGTTTTTTGCCTATGGTTTTCTTTGTTAGTGGCTATTTTTTAATAAAATAAAATAACAATGGAAGGAAAACATGTTTCTAGCCGCGGTATCTGCCATCGAAACCTGAAGCACCTGAGCTGCGACTAGCGGGAATAAAAGGACAGGCAGAGGGAAAGAAAGGGGGGAGCGATAGTAAGAAAGGATAGGGGTAGGGGGTGATATACATTATGTACAAATACAGAACAAGAAATAAATGTGGGGTGCTGCGCCGCGCACGATAGGAGTATAGTTTCCTATTTTCTTCCAATTTTTGCTTATTATTTTATATAATGCTGTAACGTCGAACTGAAGCACATTGAAAATTATTTGTAATGGAATTTTTGCTGTCTTTCATCGCTTTATCGTCCCTGTCGACTGCATGTGGTGTCTACTTAAACCACGAGTATATTGCCTCTATCGGTGTGCCTTGCTTCCTTTTTAAAAGCGCCGCCGCGGTGGCTCATTGGTTATGGCACTGGGCTGCAGACCCGAAAGACGCGGGTTTGGTCCCGGCCGCGGCAGTAGCATTTCGATGGAGGCGAAATGTTAGTGGCCCGTGTACTGTGCGATGTCAATGCACGTTACACAACCCCAGACGGTTGAAAATATCCTGAGCCCTTAACTACGGCTTCCCTCATAGCCCGAGTCGCTTTGGGACGTTAAACCCCATAAAACAAAGCCATACATTTTTATTTAAAATGACTTCTCTTTCTTCTGTTACGATAACAGTATGCTTTTTTTTCGTTGCTGCACAGCTTCCCTGTCCCATTCTCCTTTATGCTAATACCCGCTCGGCTCTTGAGAGTATTTAAATGAGGAAGCACGTACCGAACCAGATTTCTAGCACTGCACAGTATGCAAGGAGAGGCTCTTGGTGTGGGTAAAGCACAGATGTGACCAAAAGTCGCCAGGCTACACGGTTTGCTTTTCAGTGGTACATCCGGACACTATAAAGATGGAAATAAAGCTGTAAAGTTTCTCAGAGGTGAGACTGATACTTCTCTTTCTCTCTACACAGATTTTTCAGCTTCGAGGGCGCCCAAACTGCCCGACTGCACTGCTCAAAAGCAAACCTAGTGACCTGGTAGTCTTTGACTAACCCTTTACTTTTACGGAGTCTCCACAGCTCCTGTCACTGGTATCGCAGGTATCGCATTTTTTGGCTATACATCGCTTTCGAGTCACACAGAGTTCATATGCGGCCTATTCCCCTTATGCCAAACCATTGCTTCCTTGCTGGTAAGGTGACAATGCGCCCTGTTTTCCCAGCTCATTGCCACTTGCTTGTCGCCAGATGCGTGAAAATATTAGTTCTGGATAAGAAAATACACACCTTCATCGAGGCTACAGCCTTTTTTCTGATGTCTTAGGCTGCGTTATGTGCGCCATATATGGAGTAGACAGTTGCGAAGAACCATCGGGGCAACTAGTTTCAAAGCAGGCCCCCTTTCCGTTCTCGCCTCACATGTATACGCAGAATGCGTGCATTTGTTCTCCGCTGGCTTCGTCTGTCCGGCCATCTTTGCGGGAGTCTTCCTCATACCAGCAAGACAAGCCGCGACCTAATTTAGCTAATGCCAGCATCGGCATGTGCAGAGGCTAATCGATGTGCAGATGTTAGTTATATCAGGCAGAGAGCAACTTGCAAATGAGCTTTGGCTTGTGACTCTCAGACAGTCTCATGTCAATCTTACGCCGCCGATAAAGACACCCTGTCGTGCGCCATGCCGCAGCGCATGCTCTCCAGACACCACTATCGAGAAGAAATGCTGCCAGATGACTTATTCTTGTACAACTTATCTCTTCAGCCGAGTGGTCTCGTAAGCGTATATCACCTTATCGCATTCGTACTCTCGGGCCTTATTCGAAGTTTCACTTGCCGCCCAGCCGTTCCCGCTTCGACGAAGCTTTGTTGCGCAATGGGCTTAAAAAACGCTTACCAATGCCTATTCGTATTTGTTTAGGCTGGAAGCTACCCGGTGTGCAAATAGTGCAGGTGAAAAGAAACCACCGAGCGCATCCTCTGGTGGCGTACGAACGGCTTTAAATCACCTAAATAGGCCATCCATCTTGAAGGACAACATGCCTGCACCTTGGCCCCACTGTTCCATAACGCACAAAGCTGTTTAACCTCTGCTGAAATACCTGTAGCGCACAAGATTCAGAGATCGTCTACATGAACTTATATATATCGCATGTTCTTATATATATCTGTGCCTCTCCCTGCCTTCTACGCTTCTCATTTTCGGATGACTTTGCCCCTCTTCCTAAAGTGCAAGGCAGCAGAGCTGATGAAATAAGCATGGACAATATCCTTAATCTTCCGCAGCTTTCTTTCTTCACTTATGAATATTAGGGGCCGAATTCTTTGAGCCTTTTGTAGATAAATTCATTAATAATTCACTGACGTCCGTGCACTTGCAAATGAAACTAACTGGAGGGTCGAGAGTCAAGGAGCCTGCCACATGGAAGCTGATCTTTAAACCGATCAGTCTTATTCCCCTTGACTCTGTTTCCTGGACCTATGAGTACGCGTGGTCTTGTTACAAGTTCGAGCTTCGGACTCTGTAGCTTATCTTATATGAAGCTACTGCAAGAGGCGTTTTAATACCTCGGCGCCATTGCGCACTTGGTTCAGGTAACAAATAAAATTCATGAACAAAACACCCAAATGAACATTGTCTTAATTTTTTACACTTGTTTATTCAAAAACGCGTCCGACATTAAGATGTATGCGTCACTCTCGCAACGTACAATGTGCTACGGCGGTGTAAAGAAAGGCCGTTACCTGAAAGAGTAGATAGAAGGCACGGAATTAACTTCTGCCAGTTCTTATCGTATTGCTTTCAGCATTCGCCGCTACCCTTAGCATGAGTGGGCTTCTTTTGGTATTATAACTATGCAACGCCGCCATTCAACCGATTTTTTTTGCACAAGAGCGGGAGGCAGAAAATTTTGCACAGCATCAAAGGAGAAGACAATGGTGGCGTGGAATGGTGTGAGATGATTGCCTGAAACGTCGTGAATAATACGCATACCACAGCTGACGTGCTTGTTTGCTTCTAGCAGCCTTGCACACCCAAACGGAAGCATCAACGACTGGTGATTTGGCTTTTAAAATAAACGTTGTTACACTGTTTCCGTTGGAGAGCTAGCGCCAACCTACGAAAACCGACCACCATAACATCGCACGGCTGCACAGCGGAGATAGTAGCTCGATCTTCAAAAACGCGAGACACTACACATACTGTAACAAGGCAACCACGTGGGCTAGTTGGCGTATTTCAGACATAACTCCACCAGCGAAAATACAAGACACCAGGAGAAGAACACAGGAAAACGCTGAACTACCAACTGAAGTTTAATCGAGAAGCGACCAACCTAAGTCACCAGAGGGCGCATGCGTATCAGACTCACTAAAAAAAAACAAATATATATGTGGCGATTCACCAAAGAGTTGATACACGCTCCATATCTGGCAAACAACAAAACACACATACTTTGCCAATAAAACATGCAAGTGCACACTTCTACTAAGGAAATTAAATTCCTTGTTGTTGAGATGCAAAGACGGTGCACTGAGGCATGTGTCACTGCCTTGCAACCTAATATGGTAGGCCTCCAGGATTTCCCTCTTCTCCTTGTTTTTACCTTTCCCGATGACTGACGTGTTGTTAAAAGCCGGAACGCAGTTTTTACAACGCCTGCAGTGACTTGGGAGATTATTTTGATCAGACAAATTTATCAGGGAATGGTCATGTTCGCGTGGCCGGTCATTAACACATCTGCAAGTTTGGCCTGTGTACATCCTACCAGATGACAGGGGTAACTTGTAAACGACACGAGTCGAACAAACAACGAACTTGTTGGCATGCTTCACAGTGCAGACCTTGGATTTCCTCCCCTCACTGTCCTTCGCGATTCGTGACCATAGAACAGACAGCTTACAAGGTGCAGAGAAGACTGCCGCCACGCCGTGCCGTTTTCAGGTTTTGCGAGACACCTTCAAGATAGGGCACCACTTCAACGTTCTTACCTCCAGTGTAACATTTCCGGAATCACGTGTGTTCTCGTTCTTAATTTTCTGCAGCATCGGCTCACCAACTGCAGTCAGCACGTCAGCCGGATAACCCGCGTCACTAAGGCGGCGGGCTTGCTGGTGAAAGCTGTCATTCTTTGCATGCGGGCAGCTCTTCTGCAAGGCATGTTTAAAACGAAAGCTTTACTATTTCAGCCAGCGAGCTATTTCAGCTCGTCGCGCAGTTCAGCCGTATGCGCGGGCCAATGAACGGCCTTGAGCCGCCGTTGCCTAGCAACACCGAAGCCGTGCTCCAACAGATGCCGCTGCCGTCACAGCTAGCTCCACCAGATGTGCTCCGCTGGGGTAGAGGGAGAGGAGGTGTCGCCTCGCGGGCGTGTGTGTATATATATATATATATATATATATATATATATATATATATATATATATATATATATATATATATATATATATATATATATATTAAAAAAGCCAACAGTCACCGAAACAAAGGTGCATAGGGGAATGTTTCTATTTTTTTTAATATCTAGTGCCAATCAATTAGTTTTTATTTAAGAAAATTACTTATGAAGCAGCAGAAAGAACAACCATGCCGCCGGTGGGATCCGAACCCACGACCTCCGAATATCGCGTCCGGTGCTCTTACCAACTGAGCTACGGCGACGGCTGTCCAATCTGCTGCTTTCGTGGGTATTTGTTTTGCGTGGAAGCGAACCTTGAGAGTGTTCGCTATATATATATATATATATATATATATATATATATATATATATATATATATATATATATATATATATATATATATATATATATATATATATATATATATATAAAGTGGCTGAGCGTCCGTCTCGCATGCGGGAGGTGCGGGGTTCGATCCCCAATGCCGCCGGGTACCCACCGGTGACACAATGGATAAAATTTTTGTCCCAACGAAGAAAAGACTTCCGCGCCTGAGACGGAAAGCTTCAGAACTGCTCAAGGATTTCAACCTGCCACGGTTGGGGAAGGCGGTCAACAAAGCGGAGCGGGATAGGCTTGAGGTGTTCTTTTCAGTCAAAACCCACAGGCGCGATTATCCGTTCAGGGCTATCGTAACCGAGGAGTGATGCTGGAAGATGCTGGTTGGTGAATTTCTGCAGCGCCAGTTGAACACGCTTCCAGTGGATGACCCAAACGTCGTTCTAAACTCCGCCAGCGTAATTGATGAACAGAAGGAGGACATTCCTGGCGCCACCTCTGCGTTCTCAGTCGACTTAGAACACTTATTCTATTCCATACTCCATGCTGAACTCTTGTGTACAGAGTGCGAGCTCATCGAACAGTCTGGTGTCATTGCGTTTCAGAATACGAGTAGTCCGAGTGGGATACGAGTGGTCTGAATGTGGACCCGCGGCGGTGGCTCAGTGGTTAGGGCGCTCGACTACTGATCCGGAGTTCCCGGGTTCAAACCCGACCGCGTCGGCTGCGTTTTTATGGAGGAAAAACGCTAAGGCGCCTGTGTGCTGTGCGATATCAGTGCACGTTAAAGATCCCCAGGTGGTCGAAATTGCTCCGGAGCCCACCACTACGGCACCTCATTCTTCCTTTCTTTCACTCCCTCCTTTATTCATTTCCTTACGGCGCGGTACAGGTGTCCAACGATATATGAGACAGATACTGCGCCATTTCCTTCCCCCCCCTCCCAAAAAAAAAAAAACCAGACCAATCTGAATGTGGTTTCGTTCACTGAGCTCTTGGTGTTTTACTTGTCCACTATTGTTGAATTTCAAGGCGAGAACAACGTACAAATGAATGGTATTTGTATTGGTGCTAGTGTAGCTCCGGTATTGTGCCAATTTTTTGTTTGGCCAAGTTTGACAACTCTCTTCGACGCAGCCTAACTGACGACCACATTCTTCGTGTGTTCAGATGTGTTGAAAATTTTTTAATAATTCTTCAGCTTGCACCAAGTGACTCGCTTCCAACCGTCGTCAGGAATGTGCTGAGTGTTTTTCATGGCTGTGCCAAGGCACTGAATTTGACCCATGCAATGAATAGTGACAATGCCATTCGGTTCCTAGACTTAAAGCTAACCTTTAACGTAGGCCACATCTGCTGGAGATACTCACCTAGAACTAACAAAGCGCTATTGCCATTTGTCTCATCGCACTCCAATGTTATGGAGATGTGCTGCCCACATGCAGTGAATGACAGCTTTCACCAGGAAGTCCGCCGCCTTAGTGATGCGGGTTACCGGCTGACGTGCTGACTGCAGTTGGTGAGTCGATGATGCAGAAAATTAAGAACGAGAACACACGTGATTCCGGAAATGTTAGACTGGAGGGAAGAGCGTTGAAGTGGTGCCCTATCTTGACGGTGTCTCGCATAACCTGAAAACGGCACGGCGTGGCGGCAGTCTTCTCTGCACCTTGTAAGCTGTCTGGTCTATGTTCGCGAATCGCGAAGGCCAGTGAGGGGAGGAAATCCAAGAGCTGCACTGTGAAGCATGCCAACGAGTTCGTTGTTTTTTCGACTCGTCTCGTTTACAAGTTACCCCTGTCATGTGGTAGGATGTACACGGGCCAAACTTGCAGATGTGTTAATGACCGGGCACGCGAACATGACAATTCCCTGAAAAATTTGTCTGATCAAAAATCTCCCACGTCACTTCAGGAGTTGTAAAAACTGTGTTCCGGCTTTTAACAACACGTCAGCCATCGGAAAAGGTAAAAACAGGGAGGAGAGGGAAATCCTGGAGGCCTACCATATTAGGTTCCTCAGTGCACCGTCTTTGCATCTCACCAATGAGGAATTTAATTCCGTGAGCAGAAGTTTGCGCGCACATGCTTGATAGGCAAAGTATGTGTCTTTTGTTTTTTGCCAGATACGGAGCGTGTATTCACTCCTTTGTGAATCGCCACATATGTATTCGTTTTTTTTAGTGAGTCAGATACGCACGCGTATTCTGGTGACCGGGGTTGGCCGTTTCTCCATTAGACTTCACTTGTTAGTGCAGTGCGGTCCTGTACTCTTCTTCTCCTGTTGTCTCGCACTTTCGCTGGTGAAGTTGTGTTTGAAGCACTAGACAAACACCGAAAATACACAAGTGCCGAACTCAGTACCATGAGAGTCTTGCGTGTGCTTTCCTTGCGTTCTGTGTCCCAGCGCTCTAACAATCATCTATACCGTCGCTTATCTGCCATCTTAAGTGACAGTTCTATGAGATCACGACAAGCACCGGATAAGCTTGGGTCATAAACAACGACTGCTTTACAGCACAAATGCTCCTATTGTCCATCGATTGCCGTTTATGCGTCATTGTATCTAATCTGCACCATCAACTAACGTCACATCGACTGACGGGCCTTTCGGCCGGCTATCGTTTGCCAACAGCCATCCCATCCCTGTTCTCATATCTCACGCTGTCAACGGTGCTAGATCGACTACGCACTAAGTACCAGAAATAGGCAGTAAGCACCGGGCGCCAGGTTTGCAGCCGCACCGATATCTATCGCTCGATCTCAACCTAGCTATCGGCGCTGCAATCTCTTGCTTGGCGCGCTATGCCTGCAGTACAGTTAAGTTTGCGATGTGGTGCGTCCAGGAGGAGCTGCAACTGTGCTATCCCCAAGATCTGCGCTGCCACGCTGGTTGTACCTGCGTTCTAAATGAGGTCGTCATAATGTTTTTAGTCTGCAATGATTATGCAGATCACAACAGCCCGCTGCCGAGAAAATTCACAGCAAGTGCGATTTGATACTCGCCGTGAAGCTGTAGAAGCGAGAGAGGTCCCATATTTCATGAAGCAAAATGTATTGTTAGGTCTGAACTGTTCCTGCAGCGTGTGTAACCTCCCGCGACATGGTTTCAAATTTTACTTTGTAAACAAATTATATAACCTGTATACCTATAGCCACCGCGGTGGCTCAGTGGTTATGGCGCTCGGCTACTGACCCGAAAGACGCGGGTTAGATCCCGGCCACGGCGGTCGCATTCCGATGGAGGCTGAATGCTAGAGACCTGTGTACTGTGCAATGCCAGTTCACGTTAAAGAAACCCAGGAGGGCGAAATTTCCGGAACCCTTAACTGTGACGTCCCTCATAGCCTGAGTCACTTTGTGACGTTAAATCCCGGTAAACCATAAACCGTTAAAAACATATTTCTGGTTCCCCAAAAGTGATTTTGCCTACCTGTCTTCACATGCTGAGTTGATATCTATTAAGGTAAAATATCATTTCTTTTAGTGCGCTAGCATTAGACCCCTCACTCGCCGATTTCGCCGTTGTGAGTCTGTTTTGTCCCACAGTGCCCACCGTGGCAGGTGGTAGTTCAGTTAATGACAGGTCGCGATAGGTTGCTCGGAAAAAGCAACCTGGCTCTCACAAGCCCCACCGTTGGCAGCACCTGTCATCGCAGGGCAGTGGCGCATCGTTTAACCACAGCACCATTGCGCCAGGAGTGGTATGAGGACTATCAGCGATATATGAATGCGAAGTGGAGAATGGCCAATTAAGCCTATATGCGCATTAATCAATCGCGTAATACCCTTCAAGGTAGAGCTTATGTCCAATTTCGCCCATATTTGTCTGAAGCCTGCTTGACCTTTAAAAGTGAGCCCCGAACACAAACCGGAGTGCTAGTGCATCTAATTCTCGTTTTACCTAAGCACCCTATATCATCCGCCGTTTTTTTGTTCCTTTGTTTCGGAGAAGTTACATCGAAAAGCCTTCGTGGACGCAATTTTCATCCGCAGTTGCTATGGGGCACCGTGCTCGATACAACTATTCCTGTTGGTTGCGCAGGCTCCCACTGCTATACTTCGGTGCACTGAAAATACCGTTGGTTCGCTGTTGCCAACAAACCTAAGCGCCTCGTAACCTTAGTAACCTTCAGTCAGGCTGAGGAGGATGATGATGATACAGCGCCTTGTTAGTACCGCTTACTGGGCTGCCGCGCATCATTCATGTGCTGATCCAGTTAAAAAAAAATACAAACTGGCATGTGTTGCAATACTAAGCACGTATTTCGTATGGTGCCCAGAGCTAGGGTAATGACGGGTTATACTGTGACACCACTGTAACACTACCCACTTAAGAATCCAAAGTAACCGCATAATAGTTCCGCTTTCCTGAGGCCCCGAGGAAGGAAATGAAGAAGCGAAATTTGAGTCCCAGTACACGCTCTGCCACTTAACGTGCGGTAGTGTTTCGGAGTAAACAAAGAGGATCTTGTTATTCGATTGAAATTGAAGTACTGTAATCTTGGCCACCGCATAGAGCAAAGGGGCCTTATTTTGCAACTATTCGAACCCCGATTCATTCTTTTGCCCTTGTAGCACCGGCAGTTGTGACTTATAAGGTCACGACGGACGGCTGAACAAGAAATGTCAACCGCCGGCTCCGGTACCGGGGAAAAGACTGACCAATGGCAAGAAAGGAAAAAAATTGATCACAGAAATTATTCGCTACGTACAGAGCGCACCCGCATGAATATATTTTAGATGGTACTGACCCCATTGCAGAGTAATTCCTTCACATTTAACGCAACGAAATGCTGGAGCGGGCCGCCGCGGTGGCTGAGGGGTTATGGCGCCCGGCTGCTGGCCCGAAAGACGCGGGTTCGATCCCGGCCGCGGCGGTCAAATTCCGATGGAGGCGAAATTCTAGAGGCCCGTGTGCTGTGCGATGTCAGTGCACGTAAAAGAACCGCAGGTGGTCGAAATTTCCGGAGCCCTTCACTACGGCGTTCCTCATAGCCTGAGTCGTTTTGGGACGTTAAACCCCCATAAACCAAACCAAGTGCTGGAACGTTTTCAATCACAAATGGGTAAAGCGCCCAAAAACGTAAGGCTGGGATAGCTTGACGTCGAGAAAAAAGAGCTCTATTCTGCAAGTTTTCTTTTACTCCACGCGTTGGAGGGGGAACGCGGCACCACAGAAAATCGCCCGTTCGCGACCAAGCGTGGCCAAGTCCATATAGTGGTCGCTTCCAAGCGTCCATCACGAAGCGTTTTCACACACTGCATATATTCGAAACATGTACTCTTGCCACTGATATTTTTCGTTTGCGTGTTTTGTACATAGCAGGAAAAACCCTTTTTCAATAAAGATGCTGCTACAATATTACGTCATTTCCGATTTATTCTGACGCTTTGCAACTGCCTGATACTTCTCATCTATCTTTAGAAGGTTTAGAATCAAATTACCCTGTTAAGTTATTTAGGTTACTGCTAATTAAAAATTTCTACTGCGTAGTTCAAGCGACTCCCAAGAGTACTGCCATGCATTTTTATAGCCGCAGCGTGTGCCAGTTTTTTTTTTCGTGAACCCAAGGTGGACATCTTCTACATTGGAAGCACACAAGACCTCACTGTTTCCACTGAAGTGTTATAGGCTCCGTTCCATTCGCAGAAGGAAGCAAAATTAGATTTTCCGGAAACTTTCTTTTTATGCTATGGCATGTCTCACGCGCATTACTAGCGTTGTGCTACTAGGAGGGCTGTTGTTCTTCCTGAGCTCAATATTGCAATGTTTAATAATCGACTGCATAATACTGGACATACCTGATCACAAAGTGATCTTGGAACAATTCAATTCGTACATTGAAATCAAGGGCTGGTGCAAATCTTGTGTGCTTTGTAGCTGTGCGCAAAGTTCTAAGACTTCTTCCTGCTTTATTGCTAACACGTGTTAAACCTACTTCTCCAAAATTGTCAACACGTGTGTTGTGTGAAACAAAACACGTTACGTGGAGCATCAAAATATAATCAACTGGCGCCTCTGCACCTGCTACTCGTAGCTCTTATTGGTGCTATTGCGCTGACAGCTGGTACCTGTTCGAGCTTCATGGGCATGGCAGTGAAACTTGAGATATACCGTCCGCGGTAAACTGCACGTGCATGGTGGAAAGATAGGTCGCGGGAAAAAAATGGACATTCAGAAGGGAGTACTTGTGAACGCCTTGTTTTGCGCAACTTATCTTTCCATCGCCATGAAACAACTTGGCCAGCAACGTATCCTGCTGCACGTGGATGACGAAATGTGTCCTTGAATGAAGACAAAGAAATTGGCACTATACTGCTAAGAATTCACCCATGTATGGAATACAATTATGCGACATTTAGTGAGCGTAGTATTAAGCATTTACGTATTAGCAATGTAATTACAGGATACACAGGCAACAAGACCTTGGAAAAGAGCACGAAGAGAAGCCTTCGACTAACGTTCAACTGCAGGGCTGCATAGTAAGTTTCATCACTCTAACTTCGTCACTGCATAATCCCGTACGCGGTAGACATCAGGCTCACTTCTCCCAGGGTATAATGCAATCCAAAAACACGGCAACATAAGTGGCTTGCATTCGATGTGGCTGTAGCCCTGAGGCTTTCTGCACCTGCACGCACGATCGTGATGGCGAAATACCGAATGTCTTTGGTTAACACCACCCACTCGAGCTCTTGCCACGTTTCTCCGGATGAAAAAAGAAACAGAGGTATGGTAAAGATCAATCTTTAGCCGATCTTCGAATGCAGAAACGCAGCCAGCCTTGAACCTGGGGGTGTTAGTGTGTGCTGTACTTGGTTTTCTTGCACAACCCCAGGCACGTGCTGTAAACATTCACAAATGCTTTACCTATTGACGACGTAGTGCATATCGTTGGAAATGAAAGAGCTCGGCTGGATAGCGTCATCCGTGGTTTCAGTAATTAGTTTTTTTCTCCTTCTTTTAAAGAGCATTATCGCGTTCATAAATCTTGGCAGAACGATTTTGCGCGTCCACTTCAATTGCCCATTGACGTTGAAAGTTGTGTTGAAAGCGTTTCTTAGATATTTCTCGTGCGATTTGTGATTTAAACTTTGTGTAGGGTCAGTTGGTGTGCATGAATAAAGACAGAGGGAAGATGATATTATCAGGCATGAAACCTCGACAAGAAAGGAAACAAGCACTGCCAAGATGTGGCAGGAGCCAATTAATAATACGTTTTCGTTTTAGCTTTTCTAGCCCGCCGTGGTTTCTTAAACTCATGCTATTTGAAACACTAAACCACTTTAACCTCGAATACGCATCTGCGATTTGATATTCTACACAACTAATGTTGACTACAACTACTGAATATAGTCAAAATAATTTCGCCTTGCTGCTTATATTATTAATTTATGTACGCATGGGCGATGCTTTCAAAATGAAATTAAGTTTAGAACGTACTTTCTTACACGAAGAAAGATCACGTCTGTGCGTTTTCCGCGCATTGTTCCTTCATAACGCAACGTTACAAAGTAGGGGTGTGCGAATATTGAATTTTTTAAATCCGAATCCAATACGAATATGAAGAAAAAATAGCTTCGAATATTGAATCGAATATCGAATATCTGGTCAGCACAAAAATAAATTCAGAAAAGATAAACAAGCAAAACATTGTTGCTCATATTCTTGTCAAAATAGTGTATGACATTTGCAACTGAAATAAACTAAACAAGACTGCCTGAGCACCGTATAAAAACAACATGATGTGCGCAAAATAGTATACAACTTAACTGAACAGCATAATAGTATCCAACCTGTAATTTGGTAAGGCAACATGAAATCCATAACATGACAAGACTGGAAACAAAAATAACATGATGGCTATTAAAACCGTTATTAATTCTGAGTTCAAAGAACCGACAGAAATGCCCGGGTTATTAGAAGGTCGATTCATAAAATGCCCCTCGGCCCCGAAAAAGAAAATATCGAAAATGCAATAGTCTTATGAGGCGGCTCTATCGTGCAAACACCTGCAATCTCTTGACGACCACCGAGTTTCGGCGTGCTGGAAGACATTGCGAACGTGAGCGAGATGGGAACGCACATTGACGTTGGAATGGCGAGACTGCTTCTAAAAAGGAAAAAAATGACCAGCCACGCGTCATTCAGCGTCTGAAAGCGGCACGGTTCTCAGATTGTACTACTGGTGAATGCGCGGACCGACAGTTGCCATTGTCACGGGCGAGTGGCAAAGCTCAGAAACCAAAACTACGCGGCCAGGTTACTTTTTTTTTGACCTAGTGACAGGGGGCCCTCTGAACGTTCTCACGCCTGCCGTTACGCCCACTTAAGAGGTGCATTGGTTACAGTGTACCGTGTAATAGGCGGGATTTTTACAGGATTACTTGCCCTGTTGTGACACCTCAACTCGTCCCTTCGGGAGCCTAATACGAAATTCCGCAAGTAGGCTTTCTCGCATAGCGAAGTTGGCCAAAACAAGATGGCGGTGGTCACGCTCAGAGAGTTAAGGTGATAGAACGAATGCCCTGGTGTGGGCATTAATTAGATAACATATTACGGAAGGATAAAAAAATAAACGGGCTTTCGCGTTGCAATTGTTAGAAGCGGGTCGTCCCCCATCCTGTTCGCAGCACGTGTGGTATGTAGGAAAGCCCACTTGCGGAATTGCGCACAAGGTCATGCCTAGTGGCATCGGAATGCGACCGGTCAGGTTTAAACTCTATATTCAGATAATTTGCCCAGATAATCCGTTTTTGCCACAATTAAATTTATGAAAGCCGGCGCGGTATACGATCGCTGCCGAGTATTCGGCAATTTTCGAATATTCGGAAATTCACGAATATCATTTCTCGAATACGAATATGAACCGAACATGAAACATATTCGATTCGTATTCGAAATTTGGAATGTTCGCACACGCCTATTAGAAAGCAATTATTATCTCACAGTTGGTCATAATTGACCTCACGCACTGGTCTCTATAATATGCTGCCGCGTTTTGCCTGAGGAAAAAGTTTTTGTCTTTCTGCCAATGACTTGCGAGAAATAGAGCCATCTCTCCTAGCCCATCTTTCTTAGTCTGTTGGCTTTATTAGAAGAATTTACCAGAAGACTTTACCAGAAGCTTTTTATCAGAAGACTATTGGCTTTATCAGTTGGCTTTATCAAATCTGAACTCAACGATCACTTTTTTCTTATATAGGTCATAACGTTGTTTGTGTTTGCTTACAGTTGCTATAGGCCGTACTAAGTTGCCGAACCCTTCTGATCTGTTCCTTGGGTGTTGGTAGAATTAGTAGTATTGTCATAGACATTAAATGAATAGATTACTTTTGTAGCGATAGCTATATTACGGCAGCATTTCGAGCCTTCAACGTGGCGGCGCCGCCACCCTGTGGCTGCGCCGCCACGCTGTCACGTGGTTGGTCACGTGGTGCGGAACAGCTGCCACCGGCGCGGCGCCATGCCTGATCATGTGGTTCGTCACGTGGTTGGTCACGCGACCAAGTTCCACCAGGCAGCTGTAGCTATCGCGTCACTCCAGGTTTAACCAAAGCTAAACCACCGCCAACATTTTAAATGCATATCGGAAATAACTGCATGCCAAACATCGTAATAAAGATTAAAAAACAGGAGTTTTTTTTATAACTTGAATGCAAAGGAACCAGACCATTACTGCAGATCCCAGTATTCACCTTCTAAAGGATTGAAAGTTGTCTCGCATAATTGATGGTTAAGAAGATGGCCTCTTGTGCGGGTATATATGCTATTAGTTTTAATGCATAGCAGAAAAAGCGCGAAAATGAACGCAAAAACGAAAAGAAAAAATTACACGGAGAGGCGCTAACTCGCAACTGATGTTTATTCGTGAAAGGTGCACGTATAAATGGGAACGCAAACGGTGCAAAAAAAAACAACACAAAGGCAGCAATCATCACATGAGGCAACACGCGTACAAACAAAAAGCGCTAAAAGATTATCATTGAAACCCAAGGCAAAAATTTTAATCGATATCAGTCAATCCTGCGGAAGTTTGATACAATTGGCACTATTTATGCGCATGTAAAAGGCTTCCACGAGTTCTCAAACCTTTTTTTCAGCTATGCATTTCAACCAAATTTCCCAACTTTCCGCAGTTTTAAGGAATGTGTATGCTATAAGCTCGCAAGGCCTATCCTGGCATCAATGCGCGCCTAAGGTAAAAGAGCGGGACAGTAAGCCTTAGTGCCAGGGGCACCTACACACAATGTGAACCTGCGTATCACTTTACAAAGTTTTTTGCAATGGCCAAGCGGCCCATTTATGAGCGTTCGGCCTTATTTCTTCTTGTTTCTATTTCGATAGTCTGTTACGAGAGACAATTGCGTTGGTTGCTTTTACTCTGAAAACAGTGCCAATATCACAATGCCAAAACGCTGGTGCCTTTCTGCAACCTCGGAGAGTGAAACATCCACCCTCCAGAAGCGCCACCCATCAGCCACCTCCCCACCTTCCCCGCGTACTTAGAGTTATGCCCACCGACACACCACTACCCCCAATTCACTTCCCGACACCACCCACACCCGCCTTCATTATCGAGATGTGGCATCCACCATGCCATTCTACCCCCCAGAAGGAGCACCCACCATCATCCACCTAACAATACCCTCCACAAGTCTTCCAACCAGTAGAAGCCCACGCAGCAGTGGAACGAAAAATTGATGGCGAAATCGAATTCAAAGAAGCAATGGCAAAGCCAACTGCCCTCCGGAAGCACTGTCCACCGCCCACTCCACACTCCACCCCTTGCTAGGTGAGGGGCGGCCCACCAACCCCCGCCACCTTCAACCCACTTCACCTTCTCCCTCAAGAAGCAACCATCGCCCACGTACACCTCCAAAGTTTTTTTTTTTTTTTGCGTGTGTGAGACCTGAGTTTTTAATAAAGGCATGAAAGTAATCATTAAGGGTAAATCCAAGCGCTTTCGCAAAATTTTTGCACCAGATGTCTGACCGTCCTGTACATTTTTTAACGCGCTAGCGTTAAAAAAGAAGAAGAATTCATTTCTGCAGAATGGGGAATGATACAGAATGATACAAGAAAAGTTAAATTTTTTTGTGTGTTCATAGATCTACAGAGGTGCCCGAGACATAAGGCTTCCACATGACGCCTGACATGGCCTCGTGGCCTTCTCATATGCTGCTCGGCAATGGACAGTGCCATTTTTTGCTGGACAGAAGTCTTTAAAGATTGGTTGCATAAGTGACACGGTGGAAACACGGCACGACATAACATCGACACATGAATATAGAGATAAAAAGAGACCATCTAAATCAATCTATGGGCAGCCAGACAACTCTAATTCTTCGAACGAACAAAGAAATAAACAGCACGAGTGAAAAAACGTAGCAGAAATGCTAGAACAAACAGCCGACAACCAACAATACAATTTCGCATATTCTTCGACAACAACTGTAAACACATACCAAAAAAGAGATCAGGGTATGACACTGCGCTAAAACTACAATTGAAATCGGGAGCGTAGTTCGAAGTTAATACTTCTAAAAACCATTAAATTCATTTTTAAAGGCCCCGTTGTTCAGAAAATCGGGTGTCGGAGCTGTGAGCGAAAAACCACTAGCATGACTCTGGCAGGTGGTGCCCAGAGAGCAACATAGGAGGCAGGTGGGCCATGTAGGTCACGTGACCTCGAGCGTTAAAACAACCTGCCCACCAGATAGTGAGAAAACTGTCCACCGTGACAGGTGGCAGTAAAATTAATGACTGGTCGGTCGGGAAGAACAACCTAGGCCGTTCAGTCTCAGTAGAGGAAAATATGCAGCGCAAAATCGCGTGGACGACAGAAAAAAGACAAACACAAGCGCTGAGTTCATTCAGCGCTTGTGTTTCTCTTTCTTCTGCCGTTCATGAGTTTTTTGCACTGCATGTTTTCCTCTTCTTTGATGAAGCTCTTCTGTGATGAAGGGCAGTGGTGCATCGCTTAACCGTTGCACCACTGCGCCAGGAGGGATATGATGACTCCCAGGGATCTATGAATATAAAGTAGGGAATGATTTTCTGCATATATGGGAATTGACCCAATGCGCTATCGCGTCTTACCCTTAATGCGGAGCATTAAGTGTGCCCTGCAATTTTTTCATTAACCTGCGTTGCCTTTTCCTAATTCTTCATTTTTTTCTTCATATTGAGACCTTTGAATGCTTGCACTGACCTCGCTCCATTTTTTATTCCAAAAAAGGACAGCCATTACGAAAGTTGATAACAATATATTCATTGCTATATCCAAATTGGTCCATGGAACAGCCGTTACCCACACTTGCAGGTAAACGCACGAAAGCTGCCTCAGCCTTGCCTCTGGGAAACTTTGGTCGTATTTTTGGTTGAGCTAATTGGTTTCATTTTCATTTGTGTCGCATGCAGCGAACTATTTAACCACGTTAACAGACCTACTTCGCGGAAGCCCGTGTGTAAAACGGCACCTTGCGAGTACACGAAGAGAATGGACACAGAAAGAAAGAGCGAGAGCACAGGCGGCGACCGACGTGCTTGTTTGTCGCGTTGCATGTTCGGACGGACAGGGGCTTAAAATATTCGTCCCTCGCTGTTAACAGCACCGCGCGCTCCCGGCAGCACACTCCGGGAAAGGCCACACTCGGACGACTAGCCACTTAGGGTGACGGCGGCAGGCTGGTATTTACGCAGACCCCGCTCGGCGCCAGTTTTGAAACCGATACGTGCGAGAATTCGCGGACGCTCTATAAATTGCCTGGCGTTGCGTTCGCGTCGAACCGGGGGCACACGACCAATTAATTACCTTCGGCTTCCAAAGCCGGCCGGCGCCTGCAAAGCGCATCACGACGCGGAGAGCGTGCCGTTAGCGCTTGCTACTGATGGGACAAGTCAAGCCGCGCACGCGGACGTTGGAAGGTAGAGTGAAAATAAACAGAGACGCGCCCTCGACTCCATCCTTACTCGCGAGTGAAGGTGAAGTGCGCCGCCGTGTGCGGTGGCGCGGGCGGAGGGAGAGTGGCCAGAAATTAATGATCACCTCAGGTAAACACAACTGGCACGCCTCCTCCGAGATGAACGGCCGATTGGCATCGTCGCCCCTGGCGTGGTTAATCGACGAATGTGTTTCTGTTCCGCCCGAGAGTCTAAACCAAGGGCAGCGGCGCAACGATGCCCTTACGTTTTTCCCCCTCCCTCTTCCCCTTTCGCCTACATGACGCGATTTACGGTCCGAGGACCGTTTAAAAAGCGATTGGCGAGCAGCTGTGCGCGCTCTTTTGACAGGTCTGTCGTCTTCTAAAGCGTGTGAAACAGGGCACCGAATTACTTGGTGTTAAAAAAAAAGGGAAGCAGGAGCATAATGGCGAGAGACGTTTTTCACTGCCGAAAAATGCTGGTCCCTTCGTTGGTCTTCTTGTTCCTCGTGTGCGCACCGCGTCTGGGCCGCTGCCTCGAGAGCGAAGGCGGTCAAGAAGGTTCGTCGTCCGGTGGTGGTCCGCCAGAGGACGTGTTCGACGGGTACTTTGATGACATGCGGAGAAAGATCGGCGAAGTCATCGCCAGGACCCCGCCCTCCCTCATGCGCAAGTTGCAGAGTGCCGACGTGTCTGCCCGTTGCTCACTAGGATTGCTCAAGTTGCTGCGCGGCGTCCGCAACCTCGAACCGTGGGCTATGAAACGTGAGTAGGGCGCCGTTCCAGAAGCTCCATTCCACGCACAAGAGCAAAAGCTTCAGCTCTGGAGAAACTCTTGCTCTTCTTGCAACCCTTGGTTTAAATGAGATACGGGAAAACAACTAGCCCACCAATTCGAGATGTGGAGGCTACCTTCTAATTTTCGCTTTCATGTCCATGTGTGACTTCTGCGTTAGAGAGGAAAGACCCTCGTCACTATTTTTCGAGCCATGTTTTACAACTTCCACTGCATGGTGCATACCGAACCACACAAAAGGAGGAATAATCAGACCTCCTGGGCTACCGCAATTTCAACAGTTGTTATGCAGCCGAGTGAGGAAATGTTCGACATTTCTTACAGATGTGTCGACTTTATTTAGAAATTAAAATCTTAATAAGACAGATTTAAGTGCGTTGCTGTGCGCACGTGAGCTTGTCAACTACTCCGACGTAGAACGTAAGCAGTTGTAGCGCTGTTTTGTCCACAGTTTATTTGAACAAAGCCTCTCTTTCCGTTAATATGAGGCGTTCAGGAGTTGTGAGCTGCCAAGGATAGCCGTTAATACACTTCTGTGTGAAAGAAAACAAAGTGCCGCTCTTGCATCCACGCGGTTTTTTTTAGATAACAGAGATTAGTTCCGTAAAATTCTTGTCGACGAATAGAATTGCTCCACCGACATCTCCACTATTTGCAGAAAACAGCGCAAACAAAAGAGCCAAATGAAATGATGAAGGAGATAATTTTTTTCTGTCCCTATTTTAATTTTTTTTTTGCAGGGCAAGGCGACCTTACTGCGCAAAGTGTTGCCGGGCCTTGAAACCTGCTGACCAATAGATATTATCGCTATTTTTTTATTGCCTTTGCTATTTTTCTTCTTGATGATGTGCACACATGCTGTCAGAAAAAAAGATAACGGTATAACAGCAGTGAGCACCATGGCATTCAAGTTAGTATTTAAATGAAAATTTTTTTCTGTTTAAAATCATCTCCAATTTCTCCACGTAGGATCGGAAAAAAAGTTTCTTTCTGGCTTAGGCAGCCTCAGAAATTACGCTAGAAAAGAAATAAATTATCTCCCGAATTTTAGTAATTCAGTACTTAATACCTGCTTTCTGTTCTTGAGACTAACCCATGTAAAACTCTGAATGCTTCAGTGTGCACTTGCGGCCTCGATTTGCACCTGCGGCTGCTTTTCGCGCGGTCTTCAGGTCTTCAGCTTTAGATGCTGATTTTACTTTTACAAGAAAAGAAAATAAACGCACAGGGAAAAATGCAACATGCACCTGCAAATCATGAAAGTCGGTTGTTGCGGCTGCTGTAACCTGTAAAAAAAAGCCGCTCCACTAACACGCATATTGTTTTAAATCTTCAAAACCAGGAAATACACATCAATGAACTAAAAGAGCCTTGAAACCAGGAAATACACATCAATGAACTAAAAGAGCCTTGAAACCAGGAAATACACATCAATGAACTAAAAGAGCCTTGAGTAGATCCCTGCGGCGTGTACCACACGAAACACGCGAGAAGTTCGGCGACATTACTACATTTTAGAGCAGAAATCCGAAGCATCCGGTCAAAAAATTGTGGATTATTGATTTCCTGCTCATTGCACTCTGGCTCAAGAAAGTGCACAAAACACGAAACAGTTAAATGTCCTTGTACTGGTAGTCATGTTGTCACCGGCTTAAAGATAATGCTTTCGTCTTTGGGATGCTTACGCCCCAAGTACCGTGGCATAACATGACGGTACCCTTTTCGACGAAACACATGCCGCTTTTGGGAGATTTCTTACCACGGTTTTATTTTTACATAATTGAACTGCTAAACCATTCTTTGGCACGGAAAACTCCTTTACTAGAGAAACTTAAGGCTATTGTTGAAATGAAAGTAAGATAGAATTTTAAATAGGACATTTTTTCTTCCTATCCCGCTGTTGAGTAATTTTTAAGAGACTATTTTGTCATTGCCTGCAACCTTTAGAACACCAACAAATTTCTACAGGGATTTTATGAACTGCGCAGCCCGCAGGAAACCGACAGGGCATAACCGGCGTGTTGGAAAAAAATCGGATTTATAAACTGAAGCAGTACGCGGCAAATATATATGCTAATGTGCTCTTCGGAGATTCTTACGGTGGCGTACAGGAAGCAGCTTTGACCTTTGCTGTGATTTTGGCGCAACTATTTGCGGGAAGAGTTCATCAGATTGGTCGCCTTTCCATGGCCGTAGCCGTGAACGTGCTTGCTGGCTGAAAGGAACGCGAAACAGACCACGTGGGTGACAGTCAAGGTGCGTGCTTTCATACTAGCTGGCAGGGGAAACCAGCAGGGGTCCTTGACTTCTGCCGGTGCTTCGTACTCGTTGGACCTTGGGAAGACAGCGAGCGTTATCGGAGAGAGGGAAAGACGCACCCCGGCGGCGGCCATCGCTCAGACGGTTTCGACTCAAGGACAAGGACGCCGCGGCGCGGCTCACATTCCTCTGCTTTGAACTTTACGCGACATTTGCTATTGAACAAACGCTAGCCCCAACGCAGCGTGAACTTATTTCTCTTTGCGTATGCACAAATGAGCTATGGTATGAGCGATGACATCCTTTTTATTCTGCACGAGAACAAAGTGTACAAATAGCTCTGTTATAAAATGTGATTTCAGGGAGTACAGAGGAACGAATTCTGTAGTGATTTCTGCATAGAAGGTCAAAATTTCTCTATTGCATTATCTTATCACTGAAAACTAAGGACTCTTATTTATACCAAAGGCAAAAGTGCTTTTCGCTCATGCTTATGAAGTAATCATTAGTTTGATGGTATAATGTGTTCCGATTTGTAATGGGGATACTTTTATATCGCAGATAAAAAAAATAAAACAACACCCATTTCAGCAGTATGTTAAATCTGTAGAGGGCTCGACCTTTTCAGGCGCTAATTACAAAATTAGTCGAATATAGTATTTGCCATGCCACTACTGGGATGATTTCTCATGTTTGCCAGAGAACGCAGTACATAATGTTCCTCAAAAAAGCAAGCTTAGAAACACGCCCTTCGACATACTTGTGCAGACGAATTTTGTGATCCATAATAATGTAGTTTTTTTTCTGCGTTTCTAGCATCATGAGCATTATCGAAATGAAATATTTAATCCTTGGAATGCTACTCATCTTACAAAGCCTGCTGTTTCTATGCTACAGCTTCCAACCATTGTGACATATTGTGTCAAATTTTGAAAATTCCTGTAAAAATAACCTGGGTTGTTTTGCATTTCCGACCTGGCTTATTGCCTTTCTCGAGGCCGGCGTTAAATATTTATTCGGAATTTTTTTTTCTGATGAGAGATGGCGTGGGACGTTAGAAAGGGCTGCCTGTCACCTTGTCAGGCGAAAAAATAATTATCACCATCGTCATAAAAATAAATTTATTTTGCGTTTGCTGTCCGCTGATGTCGGGTGAGATATCGCTTTAGATCCTGTGACAAATAACGATGAACATGACTTTGCTCTTCAAACTTGAAATGTACTATAGTTGGACACAACTCAAGAACAAAGCGGCAGATGCCCCTCAAAGGAGCTCTCCAGAGAATGGTGCCGACAGAACCTCCCTCTTGACCAATACTACCCTTCTCCCCTTTGACAGATCCCCTTGGACCTACCTGCAAGCGTGAAATCACATGGGCTGGCAGAAGAATGGGGAATAACCACGGCATAATCAGGTTAACCACGGCGTAATGAAAATCTGTCGACGCTATTGGCTGGAGGGACTCCTTTGTGGGGAATTTTCCGCTTCATTCTTGAGTTGTATCCGACGTTAAACTTGGATAACAAGCGAAACGTTGCCCATTTTGTGAGAGGCGGTACAACATCAGCCCTGGCTTCGGTGCAAATTATAGATCAGATTTCCGGCGACAGTCTTCTGTCTTTGAACAGTTGAATGATAGACAGACTTAGTCTCCGCGGTGGCTCAGGGGTTGTGGTGCTCGGCAGCTGACCCGAAGAGCACGAGTTCGTTCCCGGCCGCGACAGTCGCATTTCGATGGAGGCGAAGTACTAGAGGCTCTTGTACTGCGTGATTTTAGCGCACGTTAAAGAACCTGAGGTGATCGAAATTATCCGGTGTCCTCCATTACGGCCGACCTCACAGCTTGAATTGCTCTGGGGTGTTAAACCCCATACAGCTGAACCGAAAGACAGATTAAGAACCTCGGCTGTGTCATGAAGGAACATATGAACAGGCTTCATAGAACTATAACGATAAAGGACAAGAGTGAGAGACACAAGGCGGGCTCTGACTCGAAACCGTCACTTACTGTGAAGAAGCATAACAAGTACACAATTCGCATCTCATGCGTCATGAAGAGCCAGGAGTCAAGCAGAATGGAGTGTGGCATACATAAACATCTAATAAACATCATCTACTTTTACCAGTACCAAGAGGTGATCTGGTTTTTTCTTCATGCTCTGATGAAACGGACCTACTCTGCTGATTTGTCTAAGTCCTTCTGTTTAACGCAACAGTACCGCTGTTCCCTAATGAACAAACAACCATGGCTGCATACAAATCAATTCTGCAGTGAAGCTCTGTTTAGATTCCTGACCGCCTCCCGCAGTTCTTTCGTTACAAAGAGACAGTCCGTTGTTAAAGCCTTTTTCGTTATCCGAACAAAAAGTTGATCACAAGACAAATATATAAACGCAAGAATTTTGATGCTTCTGACGTGTTCACTAATGTACAAACGCTACATGTGATTGGTTGGGAGAGTAATGCAGCACCGTGTGCGCCATAAGTTGTTGCTAACTGCTGTTATTTGTCTCCTACTATAACCATACCACGGCGTACCGTATCGTACCGTACCATACCATACCATACCATACCATACCATACCATACCATACCGCATCTTACCGCACCTTACCTACCGTACCATACCGTACCATTACTGCACCCGCCGCCGTGGCTTAGTGGGTTTGACGTTCGGCGGCTGATGTCACGGTCGCGGTACGATCCTGGCCGCGCGGCCCTATTTAGATGGAGACGACATAAACACTCCCGTGTGCTGTGCGATGTCGGCGCACGTCAAAATAACTCCAGGTGGTATAAATTAATCCGGAGCCCTCCACTAAGGCGTCCCTTATAGCTCATGGGTCGCTTCGAGATGTAAAACGAAAAAGATAATTGGACTGCTTCACTCGCTTGCTTTGCTTGCAACCCAGTTGCGAAAATAACAGCGCAATAGATGCGAACCGTGCTCTCAAGCAGTCTTGTACACGCTTCAGAAATTAAGTCACCGATTACAATTACAATTACAATTACTCCATCTGAAATGTAACTGATTACAGTAGTCAATTACCCCTCCCCCCCCTTTCAGAAAAGTAACTGAATAATCACAGAACAGTAATCGATTGCTATTGCTTTACTTTTCATCATTTTCACTTGGTCCAAGTGGCTAGACAAATAAGTGCTGGTTATCCAATAACATTTACTTCCAGCATTTGTAAAAGGCTGCCTTACAAAACAACAAACACAGACATAAAAGCGAAGCACGAAGCGAATAGCCAGGTTATTCCGTATTTCCACGGGCTGTCGCACAATATTAAGAAGAGAGTAAATAGATGTCGCATCAACGCGGTTTTCTCTGCCCCGTACAAGCCAGGCAAGGCCAGTGTGCAATGCTTGATGATCGAAAGCACGAATCGTGCCCTGAGAAGCACGTTGCCAAGTACACAAAATGCAGGAGTCGACTTATCTATAAGATCCCCCTCACGTGCACTAGTGCTTACAATGGACAAACTGGAACATGCTGTAAAAATGGGGCCTAAGAACAAAACTTGAACGTAAAAAATAAATCCGGCGGTTTTTTAGCATATCAACGCAACAGCTGTGGTAGTAAACCGCTCGTCAACAAAACTAAGTTTCTTGCATACGCCAAAGGCAAACTGAAGTGAGAGATTATCTAAGCTATTTTTTATTTCTAAAGCGGGAGAGAAGTGCGTCAGCACATTTCGGCTTCACTCCTTGATAGCTGCAATTTCTGGACGGACACGTGTAGGCTGTTTTGTTTTTGTGGAAGGTGATTCCTGGTGACTTTCCTGCGATCTTCATGTCTTGATTACCCTTTGACTGGGATCGTTTTTTTTTAAATTTTTCCACTGCTTTGCTACGAATGGTTTTAACTGTCTACACTGGTTCCTTTTTCCGGCTTTTGACTTCGAAATTATTCCGGAGCCCTCCACTACGGCACCTAATTCTTCCTTTCTTCTTTCACTCCCTCTCATATCCCTTCCCTTACGGCGCGGTTCAGGTGTCCAACGATATATGAGACAGATTCTGCGCCATTTCCTTTCCCCAAAACCAATTATTATTATTAATTTTTCTTCTTTGACGCAACCTTGGTAAGAGAGATACGATTCTGCGTTGATAAACGCAGGTTATTTTTTGTTTGTTCCATATTATAAGCCAGTTTTTTATCGAGTTTCTTGCTTTTTGGTGTGTGGAACTGTGGCATATGTGCTGTTAGTAAGCAATGACTGCAGTGAGTAATTTAGGTTTATCGCTTGATCGCGTGGTAGATATTGCGCATTGGCTGTACCTATAAAATGTGTACCTTTGAAGCTATATGTATCAGCTGGTAGTCAGCATCCGTCTTGTAAGTATTCCTTCTCATCGCCCACGCCATCTTTGCGCTGTTTCTGACAGTTCAAGGAAAAAGCTGTTTTTTTTTATTACAACGAATTAGCTAGGCTTGACGTATTGCAAGAAGCATTCATAGATGGCGCCAGCTACAACAGGAACGAATACCGTGGAAAGCGCAAGACATCAGGCAGCCATGCGCACCTTCTTGCGCTGCAGAACTGTTTGTCGCAATCACATCGCCACGGACATTTCGCCCCGGCAGCCTTTTTTGCAAAGAAGTAATTAATTACCCTTAATCGATTACCGAAAAACAACAACTGAATTACCTGAAACGTGACAGCTTGAAAAAGGTATTTAATTGATTATAAAATTACAGAGAAATGTAATCAATTACAAATAATCAGTTACGCACATGTGAGGTGCACAACGCATCTTCGTATGATTTTTGAACGCGGTGCGTCGAGAGTGGTGCGTCGGACAGCGGAGCGCTGCGCGTGCAAGCCTAGCGTTGCGCGTGTGCACGTGCAAATGGTGTGTGCGAGGCGACGGCAACAGGGAGCGTGGCGAGCACGAGGAGCGGAGAGCTGACGCGTCAGAAAACCAAGGTGTAAAGGGAGACAGCGCAGCGGAGGTCGTGTCATTCAAACGTAGAGGTGGCAGCCGTCGGACGTGGGGTCCGTGCTGCCGTGACCTTCCTTGGATCACCGACGCAAGCCTCCTGCGTTCCTTTACACCTAGGTTTTTTTTACCCCTCAGCTCTCCGCTCATCGTGCTCGCCAAGCTCCCTGTCGCCGTCGCCTCGCACACACCATTCACACGTGCACACGCGCAACGCTGGGCTGGCACGCGCAGCGCTCCGCTGTCCGACGCACCACTGTCGACGCACCGCGTTCAAAAATCCTCCGCAGAGGTGTTGTGGGCCTCGCAGTACAGCTCTGCTGTCAAGCTACTTGTTGTTCCAGTGAGCAACAGCGCAAATGAGTGATAGCTTCAGGTCAAATATTAAGCTGAGGTTAGATCCGACTGCTGCACATACATGCCCATTGCAAGGGAGAAGTGCTGAAAGCTGCATTGTAAAATGCATTTCATTGTAATTACATCACCCTTAATATATTCAAGGTACGAGATGATAAAAGTTGTTGATTGCGATGCAGCGAACTGCCCACACCCAGTGAGCATGGTGCAGTTCAGGACAGTATGCTGCCGGCCGAGTTGGTGCAGCATGATATGAAGAAGTCGGCGCGGAAACTATAGACGAGAGACAGAAGACACATAAGGGACATTCAGCAGTGCTATTACGAACTGTTTATTCAAGTTGTCATTCACAGCATATCTAAAGTTAATTGCGAGAATACGCGGGGAGAGGATGTTGAGGCATACATACCAAGCAGCGGTGGTTTTTACCGAAAATGTAATTCAAAATGCGCATTTTGCTCCGTGTGTCAGCACCTGTAGGGCAAGATTTCAGAATACCAAGATTGTGGACAGGAGTGGGAATGAAAAGGGGCTAGGCTTCTGCTAGGGGCTTCTCAAATCAAACAGTTGTCTGATCTTAGCATGAGTGATAGGCGTACACATTTATTCTGCTGAAATTGCATTTTTAGATTTTTCTCTTAAAAACCGCGGTTGCAGTATGTGTGCACCTCAACTTTCCTTGTCCGGGCATGCTCGCTTTTCCCTCTATATACCAGGTGTTTCAGGGAAGACTAAATAATTTTCAAGAGTATAATATTTTAGATAAAAACGTAACTTTTGAGGCATAGTTTGGTTTAATTTTAGGGGTTTAACGTCCCAAAGTGACTCAGGCTATGAGGGACAGCGTTGTGGAGGGCTCCTCACAATATCAACCACCTAGGGTTCTTTAACGTGCACTGACATCGCACAGTACACTGGCCTCCAATATTTCGCCTCCATCGAAATGGGACCGCCGCGGCCGGGATCGAAGCCTCGTCTTTCGGGTCAGCAGCTGAGCACCATAACCACTGAGCCACTGCGGCGCCTTTCTTTTGTGGCATGATATTGCCAGGGTTTCGCCGACACCAGAAAACCGGTGAAACATCTTTAGCAGGCTGGATGACTAATTTCCAGCAATTAACTTTTTAACTATTAGAGTTTGGCGCCTGGTTGCAATTAGAGATTTGTAGGCGATCGTTAGTAACCACCATATCAGTTTTCAGAATCTGGAAAACGCGATTACGTAACCTCGGCGCTGTGGCCAAAGAAATCTTGGCTTATGGCGCTGTTTTCGACATTAATCATAAACCAACTGGCCCAATAATCCTTCCATTGCGGTTAAAAATCTTGGCTACATTGTGCCAAAATACATGCGCATTCGAAGAGCATGCAGGCAAAGCAACCCCTCCAGTGCAGTAACTAGTCAAAATAGCCAAATTTTGTCGAGCCACAGCGCTGATGGTAATCGCGTTTTCGAAATTATAAAAACTGGTATGGCTATTAATAACGACCGGTTACAAATCTCTAATTGCAACCAGGCTCTCAACTCTAATAGTTAATAAGTTAATTATTGGAAATTCATTTCAACAGGAAAAAGAAGACGCCGACCAAAGGTTTGTGTCAAAACGAGACGTTACGGCTTCCATACAAAAGCCTTGTTCACTCAACTGAAGCTCACTAAACTGAATTTCAGTGAACGAGGCTTCCGTATGGAAGCCTTAACGTCTTGTTTTGACAAACCTTTGGTCGGCGTCTTCTTTTTTTTGTTGAAATAATTTACTTACAACCCGACCAGACAAGACTTCGTCAGACGTTAGATTTCATTTAATTATTAGAAATTAGTTGACCACCTTACTAGTTACGATGATTCACCGGTTTGCTGGTGTCCGCCAACAATGGCAATGCTATGCCGCAAAAGCCATTTGTTTAGCTTGAAAATCCTATTTTCGAAAATTACTTAAATTTTTCTCTGAAACACGTGGTATATGCTATGTATGACAACTTGGATAAATAGTTGGTAACTGCGCTGGTGAACGCCTTATGTGTCTTCTCTTCTGTCTCTCGTGTAGATTTCGCGCTCAATTCTTCACGTAGAGCATGACGCAATCATCAGCTTCCACGGGATGCCATGGAAGGTGGTGATTCATATAGACCTTTTCTCTGTTTAAAGCTTGATTGAGCGCGCGTGCGTGTTGGACTTTGCTGCGTATGCGCTGTATATGCTTATGTGAAATTCACCAATCAGAACACTGCTGGCACAGCCCCAGTGGAAATAAGCCTGCGCCAAAAAGGCAAATGTGAAAATGTCTCTGCAGTTGCCGTCAACGATCCATACCGACGTCAATTTCACTAGATCCGTATGTTCACTGCAATTTCTTGCTTTTCAAGGGCATCTCAGAGCTTCAGGGTCTCAATGAACTTGCACAGGTACGAAGCAGAACATTCTTTGGGCCACTGTTTCTGAACGAGTCGCTAGAAAAGCGCACGCAATATTTTGTGCATATGGAAAGACGCACTGAAGGCTACCTAACTGGTTTTATCAGTGATTAAACCGGTTAGTAGTTTAATCAGCAATTGGACATTGGACAAGATTGAGACGAAGATGATTAGAAGATTAGGTCGCAAATCTAAAATTGTGCACATATAAATAAGAGCCATTAAACTGTGTCGGGTTTCTAAGTTATGGAGGGCGCTTCTTTGATCAAACAACACAAATGAAATTGACTGAGTCGCACCGTTAGTGGCAGCCTGTTCCAAGAGGACGATACGCAAGAACGTGATCACAGAATGTTTTCGAGGAAACCCTTGTTGCGACTTCATCGCGGACACTTATGGGAGGCTTCAGCTCATATCAGTTTTTTCGTGTTGCATTCTCTGTATAGCGTCATAACGTCCATGAATTAATAAAGGAAATTAGCTCTTACGGCGAAAGCAGTGAAAATTAAGGCTGCATGGATCTTGCAGCAGGTTATTTCCTGCTCTTGCTCAATTTTAACTGATCAGATAAACGTTTACGAAGCGTATACACTGAAAATTCTGCTTTCTAGATTGAAAAACCAGGGGGACACTTAATCTTTTGATGCGATCGCGTTAATGGCTCAATTCCACGGTTTCTCTTCACCTCAGCCTAGTGGTCTTGGATCGTACCGTAAATTTATACATTCCTTTCTAAAATGCATTCTCACCATCTACAATTCATCCAATACCGTCACCGGATAAGTGTAGTAAAAATGCATGCTAGCAAAAAACCAGGGGGACACTTAAGCACTGCCTTTAAGGGTTTGACGCGACCGCGTTAATGGCTCAATTCCGAGGTTTCTCTTCACAGACAGTCACCGTTTTCGTTCTTATTCACACGTTTATCACATTTATCATAACAGTTTCCACATTGTGGTCTTTGACCTCTTCCACACTGCAGTTTACGAACATATTGTACGCTAATCTGTATCTCATTAATTAGCCCGTCTCTAGTTCACTCCATTTATTACCACATTACTAAGTTTCAAATTAATCAAACACCACACGCACATTACCGCCCTCCCCCCCTCCCTTGTTCCTTAGCCAAGAAAACGTACCTACGTGGCCTAGTCGGTAAAGTGCCTGGCTGGTGACCTAAGGGTCGTGGGTTCGAATCTCGACTAAAGTTTATGCGAATCTGTCATTACCTAAGATCAATTTCTTTATAAACTTTATCGTTCGACACGTCGCCAACCTTTCGTTCACGTTACACGGCCTTTTTCAATTACTTTCATTCCAGAGATACATGAGTGACATCACGCGAGAAAAGAGTTTTAGGACACAACAACGCATCCAGGGTGACACCAGGCTTTCCGCTCAGCGTGAGCCTTGGTGTGACAGCGTTAATGCCACCTGAAGCGAACATAGGAAAATTTCGTCCGAAAAATATATTCCTCTAAAGGCACATTCTTTCGAGCATGAGTGTCAATACATCTGCTCGAAATATGCAGGCGCCTGTATGTCGTACTGATTGTTGTCGCCATATTTCTGCAGTCATTGCTTTTTTTGCAGAACAGCAGCTTGCGCTTGTTGGTTTTCCATCCAGCGCTCGTCGTGTCTTCGTCTCTTGTTTCCATCTGCGTTCTGCGCTGTTAAATTCACCATTGCTTCCTTGCTGTGCTGTGTAATTAATATCTGGAGCGCGACGAGGCGTGCGTAAGTCGGGCAGCTTTGGTTGCACTGGTGGCGCCACGCTACCAAGGTTTCTTTTCCAACTCACTACTGCCGATCTTGCGATATTTAAGAAAATAATCACCGTGTGTTTGCTTTGATGCACCATTTTACGTAATACCGGGCGTGTCGTCTCCATCGACCACGTGATTAGACAAAGCATGACCGTTCAAATCGGAAAGCCTCGTTTAAAAGGATGCCTTGACATGCCGAGCACTCACGTTAAGAATGGCTCGCGTTCAAAGCTGTGCTGATCTATCAAACCTTTCTGCACTTCATCGCACTCTATCTGCATAGACCTAGTGAGGTAGTTAAGTTGAAGGGTCGCGGCGATTACTTCAGTGTACTATTTCGGAAAACAACAGCGCGTTCTTCAGACAAGGACGAAAAAAGAGACACACGAGGACGGGTGAAGCGGCATACCGGCACACCCAATAATCAGTTTTAACTCACTTTGTTATAACCGTAGCTTCGTTATATCCCGTGTTGACCGAGCTTCCAAGGGCAATCGCCAATCCTTTGTCATATTCATTATTTATTTATAAACCGCTTTGTTATAACCAGGTTTGACTACTGGCAGTAAAGCGAATTTACTGCTGTTTGTACGACTGTTCCGTTTATCTCGCTCTCCGTTCTTGGCTAAACGCAATTACAGACACTTTCGTGTGTCTGGATTAGTAACGACCGCTCAGGTGCTTATCGACGTACTACATCTCTACCTCCGTAGCCGAATCAGCCCTTTTCTCTTTTTGACAAGCTGGCCCGTCGACGTAAGCCTTTAGGAGAGCTTTGGTTGCTCTTACCATCGTTGATTTTACCGAAAGATATAAATGACTTGGAAGAAGCGCCTTTGAACTTCGAACCTGACAGACATACGAGACAGAAACAGCCTACTTGAAAACCCTTTCTTGTGGGTCTTCTTATGCAGGCCAAACTGGCGGTTGCTTTAATGACCGGCTACAGGTGCATGAGAGAAATTTAGAAAATAACGACAGAACCTCAAATCTTGTACGGCTGTTTCTTCCCGACCCGCCGCGGTGGCTCAGTGGTTAGGGCGCTGGACTACTGATCCGGAGTTCCCGGGCTCGAACCCGACCGCGGCGGCTGCGTTTTTATGGAGGAAAAACGCTAAGACGCCCGTGTGTTGTGCGATGTCAGTGCGCGTTAAAGATCCCCAGGTGGTCGACATTATTTCGGAGCCCTCCACTACGGCACCTCCTTCTTCCTTTCTTCTTTTACTCCCTCCCTTATCCCTTCCCTTACGGCGCGGTTCAGGTGTCCAACGATATATGAGACAGATACTGCGCCATTTCCTTTCCTCAAAAAACAATTATTATTATTATTATTATTCCCGTGTCAGCACGTGTAGGGCTAGATTTGAGAACACTAAGGTTCTAGGCAGGAGCGCCAACGTAAAAGCTCGGCTTGTGCTGGAGGCCTTCAATATTAAAAGGTCATCTTATCGCTGCGCGAGTGAATCTTCTTTGCAGATTTTTGCCTCTGAATATGCTTATCTGAATTAGTTTTTGCCATACCGTAACGCGGTTGTTTGACGTGCCTGCCTCCACTGTCTTTGCGCATTCTCGTATTTTTGCTACATATTCCGTGTGTCACACCCTATTAAACAGTTGGTAGTAACGCTTGTCAGCTGTCGTTTGTGTTTATTCTCGGTCCTTCTGCAAGTTTGGCGCCCACTTCTTTTATATCTTGAAAACGACGATCAGCGAAATACTGTGCGGTAAGTTCGCTCTGTAGTAAGCGGACACTGTATTACAGTATTTTGAGATGAGTACACTGAGGCGGACAGTGGAGCTGGATAAACAATCTCGCTAGGTTATATCCCAGCCATCGTGCATATTGTGACGTTTGGCCAGCCGCAGTGCATATGAAAACGCAACTGTGCGTAAGAACAAAGATGCCTGTGAAAGTGCAAGTATCTCGAATTTCCTTTATTTGCTTCGTGTTCAATGAACATGCAGAAATTCTTGATGTGTTTATTTATTTGTTTTCATGCTTTCAAGGGCCGAGCAGATTATAAAAACGCGTGGTCATGGTAAAAAATGTTTTTAGGAGTGCGTTGAATGGAACGGGTTCGACTGTGGTAGCTTGGGGGGCTTGTAGGTAGTTGTAGCCAGCACTTGTGCGTGGAAAAAATTAATCGAAGTAAATGCTTATGTGGCATGATGTTAATTGCGCCTTGAAATGGTGGAGAGTATTTCCATGTATGCTTGATGCGGGAAAAGTGCCAATTCTTTGAGAGTCTTACTGCAGCAGGAAAGAAACAGAAATGAGAGGAAGTACCTGCAATGTATTACGCGCCAAATGTTTTCTTTGAATTTTGCTCATTGTCGTGTATTTTGCCCTTTCTATTTCCTGTCTGTATTCTACTTTTGTGTCGACCTGTCACTAGCCTATGGCTGTTGGTCCTACACTTTTTTGTATTTTTTAATATTAAGAAGTATATAAAGATGATAATGATGAACCAATGATTCGTTTTATGCACATGGCAGTTACGTCGCGGGAGTAACTTGAAATAATAAAGCGAGCAGTATGGTTTGGAAGGTATTGGAGAATGTAGCTTGGTAGCACATCCTATAGGGCCTATATATGTTGTACAGTCTGTATATCTTACGTATATATCTGTATATAATATATTTTATTTATTTGAGTTTGTATGTTATCAAATGATTGTACATGAGGAAGGTTTAAGTGGTAGTATTTCGTCGAATATCTGGCAGCTCTCATGATTTCAGAACGTGGTTAGCATTGCTAGTTGCGCACTCGAAGTGCATATTACACGTCAGATGTGCGCTTTGTGAACACAAAGCTACTAGAGTGAGATAAAAGATGGCAATAAAGTTTTATTTATTTTTTCCTTTAACAACGGCAGGCCCTTTTCGGGCCCATGCTGGAATTTTTACAAAACACAAGAAATATGCACGAACAAAAAAGGTAAATGTTCTGTCATCTAAAACACATAGACACACAAAAAGGGAGGCTATAAAATATCAATGTCAATGTTGTGAATATTTTATTTAATTATTTTTATTTACATAATACTGCAGACCTCATGTGGTCCAAGCAGGAAGGGCAGATAACAAGGCATATTTACAAACGCCATAAAGTTATTACATAGACAAAATGTTTGACATATGACACCAATGAGCGAAACAAGTCAAAGGAAATACATTGCACATCAATCTGCACATCAAAATTAATTGCTAAGATTTCTTTCAAAACTGTCACTTGAGACAATCTGTTCAGGCAGTGCATTCCAATCGTTTATAGTGCGCGGAAATTATGAGTATTTAAAGAAGTTTGTTTTCGCAAAATATGGTGTTAGGGCGTGGGTATGTTGGCGACAGGTTTTTCGTGTAGTTGAAGGTGTGACATAATGTGAAGAAGAAGTTCCAAACTTTCCCTGGATGAGTGAATGAAGAAACGTTAATCGAGCAATTTTCCGTCTTATATAAAGAGGTTTAACTTCGTTGGAGGCCATTAAAGCAGATGGCGAATCAGTTCTCTTGAATTTATTGTAAATGAAGCGCACAGCCCGCCTTTGCACGTTTTCTATTTTTGCTATATCTTTTTTGGTGTACGGGTCCCACACTGTAGCCGCATACTCAAGTTTGGGCCGAATAAGAGTGTTATAGGCTAATAGCTTAACGTGTCTGGGTGCTCCTTTGAGCTCGTGTTTCTAAAATCCAAGTTTTTTTAACGCAGATGAACAGATGTAATCAACATGGTCGATCCTGTTAAGAATATAATTCACAAATGAATCTACGGACGTATACTCTACAGAATCTTTTGAGATATATTCCAATAGGAAATGGCAGCAGGTAGCGGGTTAAAGCCGTTTGTTAATAATGCTGTGGGGCAAAAAACACTGCGAAGTGCCGCCTCCAAAACAAAGTCTGCCGTACCGACATAGCGGAAAGATATCCATTAGCATCTTAGGGCACTGGCTACAGAATTATCTTCCTCATTTATTATGCATTCCTCCTCACTATTGGCACAGTAGACGTGGGTAATGGTGGAATATATATCTGTTGTTCAATTTCAATGCACACCGAGTGAATGTCGCTATCTTGTGATTCATAAAACGAGAATATAGTTCTATCGTTTCATTACGACTTTGACGGCGAATTTCACAAATGGCACTAGTGATTGGGTTAATTCTAGATTTTATAGAGAAACTTAATAAACACCGCAGGATTTTCATAGATAAACTGTCCATGGCTGGCGTACAACGCAACGCGTCACTAAGGTAGAAGAAAGAACGGGTGATCACAGTACTAGAAACTCGCGGTTCATTCCTGGGTTTCATCATTTAAACACCTATCTCTCACACAGGAAGAACATAGGTAAAGCTGAGAGGAAAGGATACATAAAAAAATTGCAGTAAAAACTTAAATTATGAAACCGGCATCAAAACACGAGCCAAAGCCATCCAGGTCAGACTTCTAAGTTGTGGAATATGCTTCTTAGGGGTTAACAAACTTGATGGAGCCTGGTGCATGAATCTTTATGCATTGCTATGCGAGTGGCCTGTCTGAGTTCTCTTGCTGTGGCCTGTCTGAGTTCTCTTGCTGGGACAGCCGAATTTCGATGAAGGCGAAATACAAAAACGCCCATGGGCCGTGCAGATCCGCGCGCATTAAACAACACCAGGTGGCCTGAATTAATACGTAGCCCACCACTACGACGTCTCTCGTAGGCCATGTGTCGCTCGGGCACGTAAAACCTCGACATTTTTAATTTACAACTTTTCGCTAGATTTTTTTGCCAGATGGGAGTTGTTCCTAGCCACTTTTTGCTCTCTGTTGTGAGCCCGTCACACCATTTCCATGTGCCCTTTCCTATCTCTCGTTTCTCTCGTTGTTGTTGTCACTGGATAATGTTCTCCAGGTGCTGCACAGAGCTAACGGTATGTATTTCTTGGTAGTCGCTTCATAATTTAAGATTAGCTTCTTCGTGACAGTAGGTGACTCTTTCTGTAAAGGTGCGACCATGAACCTAATTCACTCGTTTGCCGCAATCGCTCACAGATCTTCTCGGTTTCAGCGTCGCTGAATTTCTGCTTTCTTAGAGCACTGGTAAAAAGCTTCGCTTTCGAATCCTTTGCGATTCAAAACTTCGTTCACTGTCACCATGATCATGTCTCAAGGATGCGGGGGGTGGGGGGATTTAGAAACTGGTCCATACTTACCACCCACAAAAAATTATTAGGCAGTAAAAGCTGGTGGATGACGCTACACTGGGGCATGGATGAAACTATTCGTACGTCTCCGTGCCCAAGGGAAGTTCTTAAGTGGCCACAACCACAGCCTTTTCCACCACAGCCATCACCGCTGCCTCGATGTCGTGACTGACCTTGGCAGGGGCCAACTGCACTGCCAACGTTTGGCCTGTATTCTCGCTGGGTAGCCGGTTTGGGCCATGCACATACGCCGGCCAATCACGAATCTTTATTGTGCTGCAAGGTGTAAGAACTGCGTTGAAGTACACGGTGGTTTGGGCTAGTTGGTTGCAGTTCATACTGGAGACAAGTTTCGCAGCATGAATAAAACACACACAGAAGACAAGGAACAAACACAGCGGAACAGCACAGTTCTGTCTTGTTTGTTCCTTGTCTTCTGTGTGCGTTCTATTCATGCTGCGAAATTTGTCTTCATTATGAACTCTAAAAACTGATTTGCGAATTTTACTCGTGAAACCGCATTTTGTAGCTATTATTTTTTCGTTTAACCATTCTTACTTGACAAGTGTGACATCAGCAACAGCAAACAGTGTCACTTGCAGATTCCATTTCAGAAGTAGGGACTGATCAATGGCACGGAGACTACATGCTTCAGGATAATTATCGTTTACAAAGTAAAGTCGAGCCCACTTATAACGAACCTCACGATCGCAAGGAAAGTGTTCGTTATATCCGAAGTTCGTAGCTAGTGGGCTTCCCATGTTAGGGCCAAAAGTACAAAGTCAGACCATATAAGTCCGTTATGCGCATCAGTTTATTTAAACTAGACTTTATTACGGTTTCTTTCCAAGCTGCACAGAGAAGTCGCATACCCCTCGCCGATAGCGCTGCTACCCCCATGCTGATTTAGGTAGGCGATACAACTAATCGCGGCGCAAGCTTTCATGGCAGCTGGCGGAAGGTCGGCCTCCTCGTCATCACCTTCATAATTTTCCTTGCAATCGGACATTGTTCGTAGTTATAACGTGTCATATTTTCGTCAGTGAATGGCTCTCCGATGTTGGCGTCATCACCGGCAACATCAATCAGATCGGTCTAGCTGCGCATCGACGACGCGTTGCCATAAATCTACACATGCATCCGATAATTTGGGTGTTCGGCAGCGTCCTCTATCGTAAACAAGATTATAAACTGTTTCTTACAGAAGCAATTCTTGATCACTACGCACTCATTTCTACCCACACGCATTTGTTCCACGGCGGGCAACTGAGTTACCCGATCTGGGACGTCGGCACCTGGTCAGTCAATTAATTACGGTCAGTATGCACTGGTGACGCAGTGCCGAGCACATGAATTATGCCAATGTGAAGTGGCACGTTAGGTGGCAGAAGAGCGGGATCACCGCAGTCGGAGAAGGCAGCATGTGGTGCTCCGCACAGTTGTCGAGCACGACAGGAGGTTCCTGTTTTTTTTTTTCAAGCCACTCGGCGAAACAGTCGCCTGTCATCCTCATACCCCGTCTACATAGTGCCACACCTGTCGAAAACAAAAGTCGCGCAGCGCCCAGCGTCTTGTGTTGTGCGCATGAGGGCGTATCTTTCACAGCACTGCGCCTTGCTAGTCTTTCCGAGTGCGCACGGCGCCCGCCTCGCCACCATGCAAGCTCGTGCACAGAAGGCGGGCCACGCGAAGCTTGATGCACTTTTCACCAGTGCTAGGCGCCGCCTTTCAAGGCATGCGTTTTTAACGGCTTCATTTTTCAAAACGGTTCGTCGGCATTTTATACATCCTTTTTTTAGGGGGTCGCGCTGTTGTTTTCTCAGAAAGGAGGGGGAGGGGGGGGGGTGTCACAGAGGCCTGGAGGTGTTCACCGCTCTCCGCTCCTGAGAGAAGCGAGGGTTTCCGACTCTGAGGACTATTTTACAGAGTCTCCTCGTTTCGCGCTGACAGAGTTATGCGGCCACACTTGGTTGTATCTGAGATACGATGCCGTAGCCCTAATACATATTTTGTCGGCAGCACCACACTCCTTCGTAATAAGCAAGCGTTCGTTATAAGTGCGGCCGTTATTATAAGTGGGTTAGAGTGTACCTCATTGTTATAGGCACACTTCTGCGTGCTGAAATGCAATGAGGCACACCGTATGTGTGTGTGCCAGTAGGCTTTTGCGGTCTTCATTTTTGTGTACTCATTACATTTTAATTTCTCATTCTTTCACATGATTTCTGGCTTCTTATGTAACGTGATTCTACAGGTGCTTGGCGTTGGCTTCTCGTTTCTACCCAGGAGAACAACGGTATTGCTACTGGCTACTACCTTCTGCTTGTGATGTGCGGGTAGGAAGGGTAAGGAAATTAGTCCGTCACGTAGGCCGTGGACTTTGTTATGTTGGGAAGTGGCCCAATGCGTGCACTTAGAGGGGCCGGGTTTTCCGTTTTGGCGGTGACCTTCTACATTGTAACGATTAGATAACGTTCTCTTCGTTCATAATTGTGGCTCGGTGCACCATTTTCACGTCGCACTATTTTTTTTGCGTGTGCAGTGTTCGACGCGTCCGCCAAGTACCCGACAGGCCTGTTCCACGGAACACGAGTGGATCTAGGCGCCTTTGACGAGTGCCTCGAGACAACTGTGGCTGGCGCCTCTGGCCACATCACCTCGAGGGGCCAGTACTGCAACCTGCGCTTTTACATTAAGAATGCTACTGCCTGGCAGAAGAAGATGGGGCCCTTTTTAAGCGTCCTGCATCCCACTGTAAGTCCACCGCCGTCCTAAGCACGTTTCGCAACTATGTTCCGTATGCGCGGCGCCTTTCGTTTTCGAGTTTTATTTTTTTACGGAATTTGGAGGGTGAAAATCGGACTGTTTTGTGAGCTGAAATTCGGGTACAAATCGGGGTATCAGCAAAAAATTCCATAATTTTATTGGGTTATTTTGCAGCAGAAGACATTGCGCCTATTATATCGCTCGTTTTGTGCGGGACATAAAATGCTGTATTTCTTGCGCATTGTTTTGTGGACAGTATGACAACAGGAAGTTGCACTACAAACCTTCCATAAAATATTTTTTTAAGAGTTATTTCAGTTACTTCGCAGTGCACATTATCAGCTGCTACGTATACACTTCGACGGACGTGAGACACCTATCTGCCTTTGCTTGTAGACTGCAATAGCATTGATTCAACATCAGTGCGATCACTTTAAACGCTTAATAGCCTTGGAACAGAACGTCGTCAGCGTGGATAGCGCTTGACACAGGGATGCCAATGAGGCGTCTAGTCAGTATGCGTGCTTTTGCTTCACGCTTCCGAAACACGTTGTTAGAACGTTACCTCAAATAAGAACTGTGATGAATAAATAAGTTCAAAGTGGTCAGTGTACTGAAAACACTACTCTGGATTTCTGCATAAGATTTCTGCTAATTTTCTTGTGGTTTCTTTAGCTTTGTTCGCATTGAAACTAAGTTTCCATGAAGGATTATTTTGAGGCAGGAATCCAGTTTAATCCGGTTTTTAAGAAATCTCCTTGGGGTAAAAGAATGGTGATAAAATGGGGTTTTATCCGGAAAACAAGGGCCCTATGTTTACGTTGTCGTTAGAAGAAACAACATGATCGCCTCCTGATGCCATTCAAATGACGCTCGTTGACGTCACGGCATTGTCCAATGCCGCATGAATGCATAGGCAAGCGATTCCAAACTGTCATGGCTGCTGTCATAAAAAGTCACGGCACGCAGTTAAATATACTGCAAAGGGCGTGTACGAGAACATTGTTTGATCTACAGACCGTAGCGCTAGTCGAAAAAAATCGAAGAATAATTATCTCGGCTAAATCGCTGGCTTGTTTGTTATCATATGTCCATCGAGGTGACAATTATCACTAATTTTTGTTTTATATGATGTTTGGGTAAGATAGTTGCCTGATTCAGTGAAAGTCTATGTGAAGTAGACATGTTATGCAGCGGTGTGGCCCTAAAAAAGACGCATTCACGTCTGCTGGAACAGAAGCGCCATCTCTCGCCCTTGTAGGGTTTGCAAGAACTCTTCGTTTCGCGTCTCGCATTCGCCTGCTTTCATCATTCTGCACCCGGCAAGAACTGGCGCTTCCAGTGTAGCTGTTGCGAAAGCCTCCTTTTGGCGCGGCAGCACAGCATGCGTTGCGGACTTCTAATTATTTCTAGAATCAGGCAAAAACCTTTCAAAATCTCGCTTAAGACAAAAATTACCGCTAAATGCCATCTCTGCACGGATTTTGAGCGCGAACAGGCCAGCGGTTTAGCCGAGATGATTATTTTTCTATTCTATCTTGGCGACGGAATAGGTTGTTTGGTTGCCTTAAAGTTCCCGGGCCACGGGGTTTGCTTTTCGAGGCGTGCACTTGCGACGGCTATGAAGCTCCCAAGGTCCCCAGGGGTGAGGATGCGATTCCTCTTCGTCCTTTGCGAATTTTGAGCTTCGGGCTGTTGTAAATGTCGCACTCCGAGGTTTAGAAGCAAATCGTGTGGTCCGGAGGCACTTTAACATTTCCTGTACATGATGCGTAAACGAATGGATAACTGGAAAAGTTGGTAATACATTCTCCAAAAGACAGTGCAAAGCGCAGGGACACAAACGAGCACTATACATCACAAGCGCTGACTCACAACAAAATTTATTGAAAATGCGCTTGTGCTCAGTACTTCTCCAATACGTCGCCATCCGAGGTGCTATTTTCCAGAGGGCACAGTTCGGACTTTCGATGAGTGCTCACGCGGCGTTATGATACGGAGCGCAGATCATTTCCAACATTGAAAACAGTGCCTGTCTGTGAAAGTGTGTTCGACTGTAGTCAGTAGCATACAATGCTCGCATATGCGCGATATCCGAAAAATTCAAACGAGTTGCCGTATCCCCGTGGACCAATTATATAATCTGCATGCTATGTTAAGTACTGCCGCGAGGAAGTTTGCTTTATGCTGCAGGAGGACAGCTTCTGCTCTGTGCAGACAGGAAAATATCCTGATTGTGGAACGGTGAAAACCACGAGCAAAAGTACTATAAAAACAACATAGGAGACCATGTTTTATCAACATCTTCATAGTATACTGATAATATCCGCGCCTAATACGAAATTACTGCGAACCCTCATGCAACAAAGCCACGGAGTCACAAGCAACGCAAAAGCGAATAACACCTGACAACGCTGGATTTTAAACAATGTACTTTGAACGTGGCCGTGCAGGGCCCTTGGCAGAGGCTCTGCACATGCACGAGAAACAAATATCTGCGAGGAAATATATTAGCTATCAAAAGGAAAAGTACCCACCGCTTTGTGAGGCGCGTATACAGGTACTGCCGCCCGCTCATAGCTGCTTACATATCCAATTTCTTCATCATAAATTGTTGTTCACTTTCGCTAACACGCACATCGGATTGCTGGATAACGCGGTGTATTGTTAGGCCGGCGACAAAGCTAACATTTAAATTCAAATATTGATGCTGCGCTGTTAATAGGCACCTGATATTATACCTGAACGTATGTGTATTCCCTTGCGTATTGTTTTGCATTTGTGCTGAGTCGCTTTGTTCCTTATTTCTCCATTTGCTCTTTTTTATAGATGCGGTACTTCAAAGATTACTTCTTTTTGGAGGAAGTGCCAATTATTCGTCTGGGAATCTGTTTTCTAGAAGACTGCACTCAACGGGATTTACAAGCATTAGTCGACTCAGGTATGCTCAACACGCAGTGCAAGCTACTTCGGCATCTATGCATTTGACATTCGCAAGGGAAGGTAACGAAATAAGTCACCTGTTCTAATAAGACATTCGGGCTATGAGAAAAACCTATAAGCACGTATGGGGCACTCGTTAGGTATAATCTGCAATGACGCATTCACTGTCTATGCTTCAGTTTGTTCATATTCATTTATTAGATCTTTGAACTTGTGTCAACTAAATTCTGAGCTAACGCGGCCTAACTGAATTTTTCACACTTAATCTCGCTTAAAATGGCGCACAAGATTAAAATAATTCAACAGTTGTCGTTTCAATTAAAATACTTCCCGTTTTATTGGGTAGTGACCGCGTATCGTGGCTCCATAAATGTCCGAGATCAACACACTTGTTTAATTCAATTACGGTAATGTCATATTGTTCTTACTGCCTGGCGGATGATTTCCGACAGTGATGATTTCGTTTTAACAGCGCCGTCTAAGCTTGGCTAACGTATTTTATCTGCACCCGGTAGGATCAATAACCTATGTCGCAAGGATTTCACTCCAGTGAACCTGAACACCAGGACAGGAGAAAGCTTCTAGTCATTGCAAAACCAGTAGCTACCCGGCGGCATAGCGCATCGAGCCCCGCATCTCTTGCATGCTAGACGAATGCTTAAACGTAAGGTCTCCTTTCCAGAATTAATGATCCGGAGCAACGTCTTTTCTGATGAAAATAAAAGTTGTTCAATCAATAAAAAATAGCTATGGTGATGTAAATCAAACATAAAGAAAGAAAAGCCTACTGGCCAACTGGTGACGCTTCTTAGTACAAGTTATTTGCTCCTTCATATCAGGCAGTTTGGGCAAGTAGAAAAGACTGTCAGTACTACTTTACAAAGTTTAATGGGTTCACACACATGTTGCCGTATTACATACTTTGCCGCTTGCATACTGCATCAAGACTAGCTTGATCCTTGACCATAAGAAAGTATTGTATCGCATTCTTTTTTTTCTTTCTCCAAAGCTTAACTATTATTGTTCATACATAACGGAAGCCCACAACCACCGAAACCAGGGAGCATAGGGGAAGCATTTTTTTAAATTCGTTGGTTTTTTCATCAATGGTATATTTATAAAAGCAGAAGAAAAACAACCACATGCCGCCGGTGGGATCTGAACGCACGACCTCCGAATTTCGCGCCCGGTCCTCTACCAACTGAGCTACGACGACGGCTGCCTAATAATCTGCTCTCAGGGGTATTTATGTGTAGTGTAACCGAAACTTGAGAGCGTTCGCCAGCGCCACCCTCATCCATACCGCGAGTGCCACGTAGGAACGTGATCGAACGGTGAGGGCGGAAGCTGCGCGAGAACCCTCTTATGCTACCTATGGCATCAAGACTGCCAGATTCAAGGTCTTCGTTAAACTATTCAGCAGACAAGGAATAGAAAGAGGTGCTTGGTATGACGTACATGACGACGCTATGAACGATGGTGGCGCTCGTGAGCACTTTGAAGGTTCGGTTATACTACACATAAATACCCCAGAGAGCAAAAGCTAAGACAGCCGTCGTCGTAGCTTGGTTGGTAGAGCACCGGACGCGAAAGTCGGAGCTCGTAGGTTCGGATCCTACCGGCGGCATGTGATTCTTTTTCTTCTGGTTGTATTAATTTGTCATTGGTGAAAAAATCACAAATTAAAACAAGAGGCGTCCCCTAAGCTCCTTGGTTTCGGTAGCTGTTGGCTTCCGTCATATATGTCATAACGAGCATTTCTTTCCATTCCCTTGTCTGCTGAGTATTCTTGTTCAGGTTAGTCACGCATCTTCTGGACAATAATAAAGAATTGAAATGAGAGTTAGCCATGTAACCAATGTTTTTGAGCCTTACACTGCTGCTTTCCTCCGTTACAAAGTTCGGGCTGCGGTCGAGGTGTGCATCAAGATATATAATTAGCATGAAGAGCAAATACACGCCGAGCCGCATGTTTGCTCCCTTTTCCTTTTGTGCAAATAAGGGTTAAGCCTCTAAATGTTAGAGCAACTTTAAATCTTATCAGCGTATGGAACAAACTGCAGGGGGGGGGGGGGGGGGGGCACATGCCCGGTGAGTGAAAACCACCACGAGAGTGGACCACTGGTGCACATAAACAAAAAATATAAATGATATAGATACTTTAAGATGCCAATGGAGGCAGGCACATATCCAAAGGAAAGCCAAAAAGTGGGTCCGGGTCTTCCCCCGCGAATGCAAGAAATTGTGTTGGGCTTCTCCCGAAACAAAAGTTGGGGCTACGTGACCAGCTCAAGGATGATTTCAAAAAGAAGGGTATACATAACTACGTCTCAACTTCGGATAACCTGTATATATCATTTAGAACTACATAGCACGTATGGAAGGATTTCCCTCGAAGTCCTGGTTTTTTCGGTGGAAACCGCGACCACTCTGTATTAAATTATAACAAATAGCCATTTCAGAAATGAAAAGAAGAAAAAGTTCGGCATCTTTCTTTCATATTTGAGTGAGTAACACCATAAGAGATGCAATAAAATTGCGGTTCTGAAAAAGAGTGCTGAAAATCATAAAGAGACAACAAATGCCAAAGAACGGGCTGACAGCTATAACAAGGAACAAAAAAGAGAGCTTTTAAAGACGCCTACAAGGCTGAGAATTTTTATAGAAAAGAGGTCATTGCTGGCACTGGGTTAAAGGCACAGCGAACATTTACCATCAAATATCCCAAGACAGCCGCATTTTTTTAAAGGAAATGTGTGATTATTCTGCCGTACGGGGTGTATGGAGACCTGGAATATTTTGTCATTGTGGGGACATACGTACTCGCTTAGCGAAGTGAAAATAGTGTTGCGATGAAATGGGGATGTTTTCTTTATGAGATATAAGAGAGAAACCAAAATATGAGAAACCAAAATACTTTGGCGAAAGTTGAAAATTTTTGTCCGCAGCACAGATAGGATGCATCGGTTAGCAGCGTATGATAGAATTGCTTTAAGTGCAGGACGGGGCTCAAGGAAGAGCTGCGATCGCAACTTCCAGTACAGCACAGCTTTGTATACTACGTGAGGTTAGGAAGGCATGGCGAACCTATTAGTGAAAGTCCAAACTTGACTGAATGGTTTTCTCTGCTTCTTCCTGTGTTGCTGTTAACCGAGTGCAGAACTTCCCAAGGCAACACATTAATATCTTGCAGTAATATGCTTAAATTCTACAGGCAATAGGAAAATTGCGACCAAGGTTACGGGGCTCTCTGTGGTTACCGAGACTAGAGTTTGTCATGTAGTAACTCCGCATGGAAGAATTACAGCGGGAGGTGGCGGTTTTCGGCGCTAATTGTGACGTCTATTTCTTCACGATGGCAAGACGGGCGAGTTGGTGATACATACTTCTGGGAAAATAGCGCAAATGACGAGGACAGCAAAGAAAGGAAACAACCGGACCAGCGCTATTCCTGTTGTTTCCTTTCTTTGCTGTCCTCGTTTTTTTCGTTATTTTCCCAGAAGGACAATTTCTGCATCCTGAGAAGGCTAAAGAGCAAGCTTTAAAAAAAATAAAGTCGGATTGCAGCTATTGGCGGCGATTACATTGGCGTTGCTGACTTAACCCTGACGCTGTAATCATGCGTTCTTTTTTTCAGTAAAGCCTTCAATACTTGACATTGAAGTTTCGAACTGCCTCACCGCCGAACGTGAACCATGGAGTACAACCCAAAAATCAATTGTGTAAGTCTGACGCTTCTATGCTTGCCTTGAAATTGAGTGGTTCGCTGCGCACTGTAGTGGCATGCGATTGAGCGCCTAACTGTAAGGAAAAGAGTTAAGTTTTTGTGCATTTTTTAGCTATTGTAACCCTTTTCCAATACTAGAAAATGAGAGTGTTTTGTACAATTTTTAAACGTTCTTTTTGTAATGCGGTTTACAACGATGATATAAATAGAAGCTAAGTCACATTAAAAGAAAAGTCTCCTTTAAAGGTGCTTGACGTTCCGATCAGTAATCTAAACTCGCCCTAAAATGTTGTGCTTTCACATTTTTGGTAGATTTCTTCACCGCGCAAAGATCAGCGACGCCACATGTGCCGCAGATCACGTTATCGTGTGCGGTGTTGAGGTGCGTGTAATACGATAATTCTTTGATTCGATTCTCTTGCATTTTTATCATCCGCCATGCCGATTAGCTGCTTTCGACGATGACAAGGGTGTGGTGCTTCCTCATTCGCCGGAGGGAAAAAGGAACAGAACTGAAATTAAATAGTAATATTAAGGCGGCACTGCTGCTCTTGCATAAATGCGCACGAAAGCTACCTAAATCTTTTCGAAAGGCTTGATCAAGAAATATTAGGAATAGATTTTTTTTCCCTTTCAATAGTTATACGCCCGTCAAACCCTCTCCTTTTCCTTCGGTTCAAGAACTGGCAAGCCTAGATATTTTACTGAATAAATAAGCGGAGAAACCATACCCAACAATTCTGGACAAATGCATTTTTAAACGGGAAACTGTTTATGAACGCAATTTTTTCATATAATGTAAGATTTCAATATAAAAATCAATATATCCGCAGATCACCCGACTGCAGTCTAATTTTTTTCTACTAACGTTCTTGCTGTCATCAAAATCGTTCCCTACTGGTTTTCTATACCGTCTTAACTGTTCGATGCGATTGATGAAAACACTTTTAACGAAATATTTTGCTCCTCATCAGAAGAATTGTGGTCCATTACCTTAAATATTTCAATAGCAGTAGTGTACAATTTTTCAACTTTGAAATTTTTTTCCGATAGTATTGGACATAATATGGACACCGATATAATGAAAGCCGGCAACCAGCAAAGCCGCGCTCACTTCATCTTCTCACATAGCATCCAAGAAACACGTTTTCAGCCTTTATGAGAACAGTAGAGCACTTGTCCAGGTTTAATTGTGTCACTACATATGTGGTTACTCTTGCTCACTAAAATTTTACAGCATGCCGCAGGCCACGGTGCGCGTAAAGAAGCTCAGGGTCCGGATTCTCACTGAAGTTCGTGCAGGAAGAGTTGGTGATTGGCTAGTACGCAAAAGGCTTGGCAACTATAAAGCCCAACGTGAGACAACAAGGCGCCGTAAAATCAGCCACAGTTGTAATATGCGAAGAGCTCCGAGGTTTTGATTCCTGATTTATAAACCCTGGCTTTAGCTTCGGCGACTTTGCCCCATTTTGATACGATAAAGTTTGGGGTTCCTTTTTAGTGTTTTGCTCCAATGGTTTTCAGTATTGAATACCCGGCTCACCAGAAAAGCTACGAACGCCACTATTCTAGTTAAGAGGCGCAACTTGCCTCTTCGTGGAACGCAACATCCGCCCAGTAATCTCTATCGTGCTACTGGTAAAGGAGGAATCATCGATACTCGCGCGGGGGGGGGGGGGGGGGGACAGCCAGGTGCGTGCTGGCGTCGCACTCAGGAGAACCTCTACTGCAGGCTTTGACAGGTAGAACGGTGTTTTTCTGGACGTCCCACTTTGCAAGAAACAAAATAACTGGTGTAGTAATTTTTCTACGCCACACTTTGTATGAAAAAAGAGCCATTATTGAGGGGAATTTCTTATCTATGCCAGACTTACGTCATTGCATGCCGAATGCGGGATTAGATATTTTTGAAGGTGGGCTCTTTTTTTTGCGAGTTTCACGTCAACATCTTTTATGCATACACGCACCGACTTACATGTTGACAAACTGCTCAAGTGCAATCACCTGCTTTGGCTTGCAGGATATTTTTAGGTTTTCTAGTCATCACTGTCATTGGCTGCACATGTGTCGACCTCTTCATGCAGTCCAAGAGAAAACTTGGAGGAAAACGCAGTAAGTTGATAAGGTTTACTTGAACCTTCGCTCTCTCTTGTAGTACACTGAAGACGGCTTAACAAGCGCGTGACGAGTGCAGAGCGCCACTTTCGAACCCAACTCATGAAGGCCACGTGCAAATAGCATGCCGGCATTTTGTAAACTTCGTTTTTTGATAACTCGATGCCATTGCAGTGAGCTGAAGGTCCGCAGATACTGTTGCAGAAAGGCGATTAGTTATAGAGTATAGTAATGAAGATAAAAAACTGAATATCTGAGAAAAGAAGTGAGAAACGCACGCGACCTGCCTAGCGTAGGTGCCCTTATGTTATTTCATTGAAGGAATGAGAAGTGGTAATAATACGCTACAAAAAAAGGTAAAAAAATACTACGCTCTCTTCTCTTCATTGGTAAACGATTGGATGAGGTATCAACTGAAACAGCAGCATCTTGGACGTTAGTTTCAAAGCTGGTATTTTAGGTAATGACGGTGGTATTATTGTCGTAAAGCCACTTCTGCCGAACGTTGTGCTCACTCAAAATTACTGCTGGAGGGCTGTAATATGGGCGCGTGCGAATACCAAGGCAATTGCATGGCCGGCACTGGAAGCGTGACGGGCAGGAAGGATGACCACATGGCCAATTCGAGCGGGCATAAAAATTCTATGGAGAGACCAACGGGGCGAACTTAGGAAAAGGAGACTACTGGAAAAGTTACAATCGCGAGACCAATAGATATCATGAAGGAAAAAGTCGAGTTGAGTATTATTGCAATAACCTTTAACGACGCCTGCTGAGAATATTGAGAGAAGTAACTAATAATGGGTTAACTGTGCTTGAATGGATTCGTCCAATTATTTATAAGAGCCGGTACCTTTGTTAGATATGGTAAAACTATTTTAACGATGTTTTTTGACGGCCTCCTTTCATGAAGTCAAGTAGCCCTAATCTATTATCGCCAATATGCGGCTAATGCTTGAAGGTTTATAACTGGATAACAACGAAAGTTTGTTTTGAGGGCGATGGCATATATAAGGCCAGTTACAGTAGACGATAATTTTCAATAAAAGATATCGTTTGCGAGCTGAAAGGGTAAGTGCAATACTAGCGGTCTTCTAATGGCTTTCTTCTACCCTCGTAGCTGCCCCCAATTTTTCACGAAGGCTCATAAGGTGCCACTGATTCACTTTTTACGAGTTTTTACCCTTAGGAGGATAGGCGAGTTCGCGAAAGGTCCACAACATGGAGTGACAAACAAGTCTAAATAGAAGCTGTATTTGAACATGTTTCAGATATGCCGGCATATAAAACCGAATCCACTATGAGCATTCAACCAATGATTGAGCCGTACATGCAAGGGGCACACCTCATTTTTTCAGATTAACAAAATTTTATGAAAAAATGTCAACACACTTCGTTATGGTGCTCAAACTCAGTGTTCTAGTTCGTACTGCTTCTACTTGCAAGTAATTTCAACATTCTTGGTTGTTAAAGAAATGAGTATGTGAGATCTTATTTCACCGCAAGAGTTTTCAAGCCTGGCGCAAGCGCGATCGTTTTCTAGCCACTCTTGCCTGTTACGCGATATGCAAAGCTCTCATCCATTCACCAATCTACCATAGGTACAATAGGCCTCTTTAGATCCAAGCTCTGATTTGTGAGCTCTACTGGGAGCCTGATGACCACAATGTAGTTGGTTGTTGAGACGGGACGTTCTCATGCTAAAATGGCTCCCACTTGCATCACAGGTGCACTGGTTCCGCTTGTCACGGCGTTCTCGGCGACGGCCAACACTCAGGCTCTGGTCAAGGCTGCCGACAAAGATAGTGACCTGTACGTGCTGCAGTTCTTGCACGGCCTGCGATTGTTCAGCCTCGCTTACATCGTGCTTGGCCACTGCTATCAGCTTATGTCGGACACGTGGTGTAAGGATCTCCATAGTTCTGCTCTTATGGTGTGCCTATGCGTGCATGCTGCATGTTGCCACTTACTATTACTGCGCTTGAAAGTAATATTTAAAATTAATTACGTCATGAACGCAGGGGAATCTACCTGCCAAAGATTTTTTCTAACTTTAGCAGCGTAAGGCGCCGCTGAGGGAAACAATTCGAAGCATTACGCTGTCATCTGGAACAGAAGAGAACTACGCCAGTGTAACATATACTCTTTGTCGTTTCCTTGTTGCCTTCGAAAGGTTCAGATCACGCCAGGATGCCGGAAATGCTGGGCTTCAGACAATAAGAAATTGGTAGCGCGAGGCCGGAAAAATTGCGCAAAAACTAAACGGAATCGACATAAAACAATTTTTATCATGCTAGCCCAACTGGAGCCATGCATTACAGTTTTACCCGCCCTGCTAAATGCATGAGATAATGCGCTCTGTAATTTATGTGCGCATTATTTCCTGCTGAAGGACATGAAGTTTTGGGTTGTGTGTAGAGTATACGCCCTTCTTAGTGTATTAAGAAAGAGGTAAGAAGAAACCTTTCAGACCGTTTTAATATCGCTTTGGTTTTGTCTATTTGAAGAAAAAACTACTAAAAAAATTGATTTTCTTGTCAACGGGGTACATAGTGTATTGAAAACAAAGCGCTTTTTGCGCTGTAATAGTGGCAAGGCTTCCAGGCAGTGATGTTCTATTGCATAATGTAGCTCCAATACACGTTTTTGTCCCTTAATTCTCATGCACCGGGTGAATAAGACTGAAGGTTCTGTATGCATATGTGTATGCTTAACGAGGCCCTTTACTTAACTGGAAGCAACAAATAGAACTTCGTACAATATTACCAAACTTCGCTGTTCAGGGGCGCGGTGTGATAATAAGCAGTCGTAGCTCCAATAAATCGGCCTACTAATCAGCAGTCGTACTAATTTCACTAGGCCGCATTTCCCCTAAGTGAGGCTACAGCAGTACGTGCCGTTCACTTCGCTTTTACGCATCAATTTAGTTTTTTTATGGATGTAGTGATAATACTTATTATTTTTTTTTCAGCTCGCCTTCTCAACATGCTCGTTAGTGTTGACGAGTGGTCAAACATGATGGTAGTAGCGGGATTCAGCTGCGTGGACACATTCTTTTTTCTCAGGCAAGTGAACGCATGTTGCATTGGAAAAAAAATGTATGTTCGAAAAAGTATCGGTAAGCCATAAAGAATGGGAAATTAAGCGCAGATTAACTTGGCATTGTACTTAATGTCACAGGTATAGTACAAATAAAATCCACATTTTTGTGCTTAAGCGCACTCCTCCAATTGCAAGTTACCAAATGACAGTACATAGGCATGTTTTTTTTTTTTTCAAATGTGCTCTTTGTTTCTTAAATCGGGGAACTTAGCTTAATTCCCGGGGCTGTCGGGAGCACCATAGCTTCACAATGCCGATGTAGACATGTCACAATGTGTGCACACATTACACAAGGAAAATATGACTACTTTAACGCAAGGTAATACCGCAGACGATCTTTTTTTCTCGCAGTCATCCGCGTATCAGCTTGCCTGCCAGGAAATTGAAGGTAAGGTTCTCGTGAAACGAGACGGCAGTTTCTGCTTTTACGACACCGCACATGCCTTTCGATGGGCGCTCTGGGCGTTTTTCTCGGCGTCGGTATATATACCAGGGATTTCATGCTACGCCAACGAATGCGCGTAGAAAGCGCTATATAAAGACGCTGAGTGAACGGGTCTAATAGACCACTTGCTTGTGAGACAACCGGTGTTTTAATCAGAAAATTTCGTTAGGTTTCGTTTTACTTTGAAAGCCTGAGTTTAAACAGATCAACGCATAAAAGAAATTGAACGATATTACTCATTATGAAATAAACACTGTTCTTTCGCTCTTCATAAAGACGATAGTGAGATAAACGCTGCGTCGTTCTGTTCCAAATCTCTGCATCATCTACGAAAGGCCCTCGTTCCGTTAGTGCTGAATGACATGTGTGCGCATCAGAATTGCCTTGACATTTAAAAATGACGACTAACTTAGATATGACAATCGGTATGACAGTTGACAAAGAAAATGTCTCGTTTACATTCTATTAGTTCCTTATTGGGAAGAGGCTTCAAGAATAATTGATAGACAAAACTTGGATGCCATTATTTCTACGCTGACGTCAAAAAGGAAAGCCCATTCCACTACAGCATGAAACTCTTTAGTCAAAAGAGCTGAGCTTTGGTGTAACGTATCGTCCGGCTCGCCCGACCAGACTGAAAGCTACTGGAGTAAGCTTGACTCACTCCGTTAATCCTTGAACATGCTATGAAATGCTAGTTCTCCCGTGTGCACACGAATTTCGGGAATCAGCAAGTGTGCAAAGAAAATTCATCAGATGCATAATTAACTATTGACAGCTCGATTTCCTCTAGAATCCGCTCAGCACAGCCAGTCTCCAATCAATTTTTAGGCGTGCTCAACTCTAGCGCTTTAAATTTATTCTGTTTTTTAAACAGGAGGTTGAGGATCAAAGATTAGTTTTTCAAAGTTTTTAGCTCCTGATGCACGCCAACTAAGTATTTTGGATACGCATATGAATTCTTCAAGAGAGGAGATGAACTTATTTCTTTTTTTTTTGCTGGAAACGGTAAAACAGTAATTTTACACCAGTAAACTTGTGTACAATTATCTGATAGGTTTCTGCCTGCCATGGAAGGAATTGTGCGCAAAACCGTATAATGCGTATGTCGAATTCATTTTCCTTAGAAAAAACTGTTCGATATGTCTGCAGAAAACTTGTGTTTTGCTTGCTGTTGCTTTCTGTGTTTGCTTGTAAACTATGAATAACTACATGGATATGTTTATGCCTATTAAGAAGTTGAGGTGTTTTATACGTGACTGACTGACTGAGTGATAGTAGTCAGATTATTTCTAATAACTTTGATAACAACCACGTAATCATTTTTCAGCGGGTTCTTTCTTACCGCGACTGTTATGCGACAGAAAAGGAACGGACCTATGGTTTTCGTAATTGGTCTTCTTCGAAGGCTAGTAAGGTAAGAATATTTTACCTTTTTGGAATAGACGTTAAAATCTGAAAACTTACCCGTGTTACAGGAATCGTTTCGTTGCAAAAATACAGCCAGCGAAGGGTAGTCTGCAGAGGTGTGGTGTTGCGATATCTTGTGGACTAAAAATGAATAAAATCCCGAGTGCATGCGACATCAAAGCTTGATTAAATCTTTCTCATGCGACTGAAATAAATTACATCCTTGACATTCAATGATCAATACGAAAAAGCAGACAGTGAATAAGTGTTTTGGGGTTTCCAAAATTTACTGCGGTATGGTGGGGCGAAATGAGGCGCAGGCAAAATCAGACATTTCTCACGTTGGGCTGCCTCTCTCACGAGAACTGCAGAAAATTGGAACACAATTTTGTATTACGATGTTGTTAGAGTTTTCCTCTTGAACAGGATGACAAATTGTTTTTATTGGTGTAAGACAAGAGAACTCGCGACGAAGTTAAGAGGAAAAACTAGTGAGTGGCAGTAGAGAAAAGGCACAGAATGTACCAAAGTAATTTATAGCCGTCTTGTTCGTCCCTGTTCTTGTGTTACAGAACTTGCATTCCACTATTCTTTATCATAATGTGCCTCTGCGTGCTTCCACTTATCGTCGCCGGGCCAGACATGGATTCTTTCTACTCGAAACTTTACAAGGACGTGGCCGGACATTGGTGGCAACTGCTGCTTCAGATTAGAAACTACTTCGAGCTGAACCAAGATGTAAGCACTCTTTCACCAGTCTTTCATTTGACTGCGTCAGTGGCCAACAAGAGCGACTTTACAAAACGGTTTTGCGTCCTTGCCAGCGGCAAGTTACTCTTGCCTTTTGGAAACCATAACCTGGTTACCACTATACACAAGCAGAGAAAGAAATAAACCACCTATGATGCTATTACCAATACTAGACATTTATGTTTTCAGTCATAACGTTGGGACAGCTTCCATTGTGTAACAGGGAACAATAAAATCGGATACTTTGCTGGGCCTTTATTTCGGAGTGACTGAGACAGCAAAACAGTCGGAAAATTAAAACACCGAACAGTTCCGCCCAGAGAGTGTAAAACGTGTTTGCAACGGGAAAATTTTAGAGCCGGTCTTCACGGTTTCCAAAAAGCAGAAGCAGAAAAACAATGAATGGAGAGAGCGCCAGTGCAGCGGGTATTATGTCTTAAGAGTTGCAAGCACGCAGCAGGCATTAACCACTTGTACTCTGCAGTACAAACTATGCAATGAGGCCCGGTGTCGGGAGCTTGAGCGTCATACTGACGTCAAGGAAGAAGACTAAAAGAGGGGGACGACGCATCAAGAGTAACTAAATGAAGAGAGAGTAGTTTCGGGGAAGAGACGACACAAGGAGATGGTGCCAATACGTAAACGATTTGATAACCATGGCGGGTTGAGAAACACTTCTTTGCGAAAGCAGATTTTACAACCTGTTAGTATTTTTGACTATGCTGCTCACGCGCGTTACTCGGCGCCACTTTTCTTGGCAAGACCAAGAAATTCCCTCATAAGTTTGTCGTGAATGCCTTCCGTTTAAACAGGGAAGTCCACGACACTCCTGTATACGACCCTTAGTTTGCGTACTTGAAAATACCTCGAACGTTTACGTGTGCTTTACCGCAGGACAAGAGTGGAATGGGAGCCGAATGGTTTTTACCGTAGAAGGCCTGTGCAATAAAACTAAATGTTCTTGAGTTAGCCATACATTATGCTGAAATGGGCGCCGTTCCGGAGAATCCCCTTCTTTTGAATTCGCTTCTAACCTAGGAATAGCTGCAATAAGCATCTGTAAAGCTAGCGCCAGACTAGCGCATTAACTCTAGACGTTTAGTCAACAAGATATTCTGTCCAATGGCAGGGCCAGGTCTTTTAATTTAAAAATCATGTTAACTTCTAAATGAGTCTAGATACCCAACTTTTGTGTGCGTGTTTTGCTCATAGCAATAATGCGTAATGCATTATTATACATGGACTTCCACATAATATTTTTCTACGAGGAATAAATAATTTGCAATCGAATTTCTTTCTCGTGCTGTTTCGGTTTAGGTTTCAATAGCTGAACGATGACTGTGGCGTGAAAGTGTGGTTACAGTCTAGAGGCCACGTGAGGCAGGGAAAAAACAACTACAATAAAATCTCTGCTTTTACAATTGTTGTCGTTCCGGCTCTTGAGGAAGGCTGGCTTCAGCACTGTAGTATTAAAATGACGCAGCAGTGATTATATCGCAGTTTTTCCACGCCTCGCGTGATATATAGCCACACTTTGACGTCAGAGCCATCATTCGGCGGTTTAAACCGAAACAGCGTGACTGAAAAATTCGATTATAAATTATTTAGGTGTCGAAGGCTAATACCACGGGGTGATTCATGCATAGTAGTGTGTTCCAATTCATTGTAGAGGAGAAAGTATGCCACCGAATTTTGGTGTCTATATCCCTTTAATTTCATGAAGCGTGCGCACGTCCACGCACGCACACACGTACGAACGCACGCACACTCCTCGATCATACCATGGGATAACAAAAATTCCTTTTCAGCTTAAAAAATTTCAACTTCAGATTTCCATTTGCTAATCGTCCCAGCTTGCTGCATTGGTACAGCGTCTAAGTAGCGCTAAAAGCTACAAAGAACCGCTACAAACGCCGAGAATCTCCGTCTGCTATGTTGCTTGGAGCAGATAAGGAGTGCTTGAAAGAATGGAGAAAAATTGTTGATATTAAATTTCTCAGTCACTTATATTTTTCGAAAATAGGCATAGATCCCCAAGAATACACGATAAAACACTCATTTAAAAAGTCCCGTGATAAGCATGGACACTATATTGAACATATTTTTGCTCGTACGAGCGTCTATAAGTTATCATTTTTCCGTAATGCAAAAAATGGAACGCCCTTCCGCATGATTCTCTTAATGGTTGCCCCCGAGGAGTGATATCAACAATCATTTGGCGTTGTCGATGACGCGGTATGTCGCTGACGCTGCGTGTTGTTTCATTTCTTGTGGGGCTCCTTTATGCGTGACGCATCTAATTTGGTTTTGTACAAGTATGCGCTGTACATTTTTGGTATCTGCCTCTCCTACTTAGACTGTATTTGGTCCGCAGTATGGAATAAATAAATAAATAAATAAATAAATAAATAAATAAATAAATAAATAACTAAATAAATAAATAAATAAATAAATAAATAAATAAAATGCAGCAGCTGCTTCATAAAGATTCTGAGCGCACACAATGAAAATCGGTGTTGCACGTTTCACGGTTTAGGCTCTTGCTAAAACTATTAACCCTATTTTGTACCTTGTTGTTGGCGTTATTTTGCGACGTGTTACTCTCGTGTGTACTATACTGTATCAGCAAGCACAACGTGTGGCTTTCATTGTAACTGCAGACTGTGTTGGGCCACACCTGGTACCTGGCAGCAGACTTTCAGCTTTTCCTAGTTTCGCTTCTGGTGCTGCTGCTACTGAAAAGGTGAGCACGCGTAAGTAGCAGGCCCATTCGATAGGATCTGCAGTACACGCGCCCTGGGTACAGCTCAGCCTACGTTTTAGACACTGCGAAGGCTGTAGTGCAGACATGAGACACAAAACAGAAGTACATGGTATTTTACACTTCCACCACGCATTTCAGAGAGTTTGTAGCGCCGCATGAAACTGCTGCAAACTATGAGCCGGAATACTGCCTCTGCAGTAAGGTTGCACGTCATACTGAGCATAACAGAACATGCTCATTTCTTTATCAAAAAACCTGTACTGAAAAGACACTTATTGACTTCTTTTTCTGGCTGTTTATACTGCTTTAAATAAAATTTTCTTCTTCAAACTTTTGAGACACCGAAAATTGATGATTCTGAAAACGGATGTTTTCTTTTAGAACCGCGTTCGTTCATGTATTCGGTGTCTTCCTGTCGGTCAGCTCAAGTAGCACGTCGACCATAGCAAGCCTGCTTCCGATATACGTCGTATGATACCAGTGTGTCTTGACTTCAGATTATAAATGGAGCAACCTCTCCGCTTGCAATATGAAATGTGAACCTTCCGACTTGGAGAATTTTCTTATTAGAAATTCTGAGTCAGTTATTTCTGAAATGAGAGCAGGAGTGGGCAATGCTCCTTGTGCGTTTTAAATAGATGTACAAAACTTGTACTGCTCTGTACCCCACAATGGCCTCTTTACAGCCATTCGTGAGAGCAGAAATGTGTTCGATCAAGCAACATTTCAGAATTCCATTGGGATTAACAGTGGCAATTTTATAACGTTTCTTTATTTTTATCTTTATTCAGCAGTTAATAATTTTAACCAGAAGTTTTACCTGCAAAGAGTCGGAATTTGCAATGGCTCGTCTATTTCTTCTAGTTTAACGGACATCTTATTGTCTTATATTGACAAGTACATCAGTGCCAAGTTGAATGGAACACCTGTTAAACGGGTGGTCCGTTTTGTAGATTATTATTTTATTGATTTGGGAACTACATCGGTGTTCTTAAAATTTAACAACGATGCTCTGAACATTTAACAACGATGTTCTTAACGTTTTTAGAGACAATTCTCAAGGACTTACGTTCAATTGGAAACTGCCTTACGGGGGCATAATCCAGTTTCTGGATTTTCAGTTTGACTTCCAAAGCAGAGATTATTTGTGCTGGGTAGACAATCCCACGCCCAAGAAAAGCCTTATACCGTTCAGCAGTGCCCATTCCAAACTGGTGGAACAAAGCATCGCCGTGACGTACTTACAGGCAGCTCTCTCGAAATCCTGCGAGCACTATGTGCAGGCTGGATTTGACAAGCAGCTTCAGTGACTGGATAATGTTGGCTACTTGCGCCTCTTGATAACTAGCGAATGTGAAACTTTGCCTAAAAAAATTAAACTCATGTCCAGTGGTGAACTGCCAAGAAAGCAGAGATGCAAGAGGCCTGTGGCGGTAATCCAGTACATGGCATGCACAAAATAGCGCACAACATGAAGAAGATAGACGGTCGATATGGAGTAAACGTTTTTTTTAGCACCATGCAAGCTTGGAAAGCTGCGCTCCGTGATAGCCAGACGACCACCCACATGGGCTGTCAAGCATGGGCTGCGGTTTACTGACTGCCAATCTGAGGTTATCTACGAGATGCCGCTCAAATGCGGGCTTGTGGAAATCGGCCAGACCGACCGTTGTGTAAATGAGAGGACGAGAGAACACCCACGGTCAGAGAAAAAACATGCAAGGGGGAATTTTCCAGACCGCTGCAAAAGTTGTGAAGGATGTGAACCAGTATTCAAAAAGGCAGTGTTTATCGGGAGAGGAAATGAGCGGGTGGAAATGGAAATAATAGATGCTTATTATATGTATACAGAAAGCTGCGCCCACGTGAATTAGCACGCCGTCAGTCAGACTCAGCGACCAAGAACTGGGTTTTTTAGACGGACACGTGTAGAATCTGATAATCAGTCATTGTACGGTGATTCTGCATTTTCTTCCTGGTAAACTGTTTTGGCAGTGATAACTTACTGGTGTATGAAAAAGATATGTTTTTCGCAATAAATTCAATTGGCTGTAGGCGCTCTTTATATGCACCCTGTATATCCTGTGTTCGTGTCTTTCAAGCCGTTAAAATTTATAACACGAACCAAATAGCCTTACAGCAAGTACACTGAGACAATTCTAATTATTATTAGAGCATATCTGTGTGTAAACTCAACTGCCCTAAGCCAAGTTAAGGGCACGCTGTTTGACAAAACTGTGCTAAGCGAGAAAACTCCTTGTATTTTGACTTCTCTATTTTTGGGAGAACGAAATGAGTACAACGAAAACACTTTAGGAAATAGAAAAGAAAGAAAGCCTGACTTTCAATAAATTTCTTATTCACTTCCAACCTGGCCAGTCCGCATGGTTCGGGCGAAAATTATGGAATATATGCAGTAGCTCACAATCGAATGTCTGCTAACGTAGCCTTAATAAACAAGCTGTAACAGGGTTAAAAAAAACAGTTTCTTAGAACCGACCATCACAAATTTGCCGACCGCAGCCGCGAGAATTCCTTTGGCCGATACTGAAATTCAGCTCCATACTATTGTACATGTGTTGAAATTTGTCTTACAGGGATCATTACGAAGTATAAACGAGATACAACACATTTAGTAGCCCTTCAGTGATTTTCTATCTGTCAGGCTGACATTACGTTTTGTGCTGCAGCGCTTACTGCTGCCGGAACTTGACTAACGTGTAACTGCCCTTTGTTTTTTCAACGCCACCGAAAACAGGCTGTGGTAATACGTAATTGAAGAAACGAATGAGATTGCTGTCCCACGTGTCCTAACGGAAAATTTCTTTCGTTCACGAATGTTTTAAACCACTTTTTTAACCAAGTGCAGAAGAAAACACTAAGCGGGAGAAAATAAGATTTCCGCTTGCTCTGTGCATTTTTTACGTGTATTTCTAACCCCAACTATCTGCGCACATGACCTCTGCACAGCCGGAAAACCTTGGCACTGGGAGCCTTCGCCGGGCTGTGTCTACTGGGTTGCGCCATCGCAACGTGGACTGTGTCCAATCCGGAGATCACACCGTTCGTCGTATTCCCCGCTAAGACGCCGCAGTGAGTACGCGGGTGGGGGGAGCGAATCTCGGGAGCGGCTTGTGCCGAACTTTCCACATGCTCGGCGGATGGCCTGTTAGAAGTTTTTCGCGCCGTAATGAAGTGAAGGTTCAATGCGATTGCAGCCCCGTGTGCACTAGTCGACATTTGTCTGGATAAAGGATAACTGGCTGGCTTAGGTGCCCTAGAAAGACCAATGTAAATATTTATGTGTTAATATTATTGTAATGGAAAGCGAAAAAGTTTTTAGAAAGGCTCTACATCGCCCATTCACATTATTAATCAGCTGCTTAAACGGCGTGGGGTATCGCCTGCATATAATTAGCGGAACTTAAGCTGGGCGCATGGCGAGTGTAAGGAAACGAAGCAAAAAACTTCAGGCATATATTGCGGCTCTCGCTGATGGACAGCAGAAAAAATTAGTGGAAACTGGAGGAAAAAAATAGGTTGCACCAATGGTAATGACGCCCAACAGGTCGCATGAATGTGTTTAATCCGGTCCTGGTATTATGGTCAGTTGATATTATGTATTGTTGGGAAGAAACATTCTAGATGATCTTAGTAGCGTTGCGGACCCTGAATCAACGGTGTTCGCAAGACAAACAGATTTTTGTTCCGGGCGAATAATCTGCTGAAGTAGGTAGTTTAGCCCTCCAGCCCAAGCCTACTTTTCAACAAATATCAAGCGAACAGTCACTGCTCTAAGCATGCTACTAGACGTTCCATTTAATGTACTAAGCTCCGAAGCTATCTTTTTTTTAACTTGTCAGCGATTTCGCTGCGATACAAGCAGAAAAACGGTAACCCCCTGACTTCTTGTTGTTTACTAACTAACTGATCAAATGAAGCTCTCTAAGAATGCTTGCAAGTTGTTCGAACCAGTATTATTTCCATTTCCTGGGCTCTCTATCGCTATTGTTCGCCCTCCGAGATAAAACAAGATTTTACTATAGATACCAGGGATCTGAGTTGTATATCAGGTTGTGTGCCCGCACAAAAGAGTCATTTTTCTTTACGTTCAGCTAATAGAATTATCAGGTAATCGGGACACCGCTCAGCGGCCTATAGCGCTTCAATGGGAGACGGCAGATATTACGATAAAAGCATATATAGGCTCATCGTTGTGGACAAGTTTTGTGCGTCCGCAGAAAGTGTCCGCTCCACCTGTAAATGAAACAAAAAGAAATTTCGACGAGGATGGGATTCGAACCCACGCGGGCAGAGCCCAATGGATTAGCAGTCCATCGCCTTAACCACTCGGCCACCTCGTCTGTCGGAACGACGATGTTTAAGAAGACATAAGTCGTAACATGAAACCGGATATAGCGAACACATCGGACGTAACGAAGGTGTAGTATGTGGTAACCTGAAACCGCATATAACGAACACACCGTATATAACGACGGTATAGTAAGTCCTAACTTGAAACCGACACTAATACTAGAAGCGTGAGGCGATCGCGTTGAGCAAGAGAGCTCAGGAGGACGACAAAAAGGCTTTCGCCTTGATGCACATTAGGTGACTTAAGTGCTGCCCAGAATTTTTTTTCTAATAACTAATCGCTGATACATCGGCCTGGATTTCTCTCAGATGATTTTAGTATTTTGGTGATCTTCCAGATCATCTGAAGGCAGCGACGCTCCGGTGTATGATCGAGATTTTGTCCTCACGCCCTTAAAAGTTTAAACAATTGGAGTCTAAGGTCTAAGGGAATGACCAAAATATGAAGGTGTTTTGGAGCACAAAAAGCTTGATTTGCTGATAATCTACAGCTCCTATCACTTTTTTCCAGCGGAAACAGATAGGGAGTCAACATTCTATCCTTCAACCTCCTGTTTGTCAGAACAACGAAAATATTCTCCAAAATTAACATTTTCAGAACATAGTCGTCTAATCCCGGGCTCTAGGGATAAAAGTCAACGTGTCCGCTGTTGTGTACTCATTGCTTTGTGGCCGAGTGGTATAAAAGGTGCTACTTCTGAACCGCGTGGACAAGTGACCGAATCTCAACAGTTGCGGACGGACGGATGGATGAGGCTGAACCCTTTAAATAGGGCGGTGGTTCAAGTCACCTAGCCGTGACTTGTGAAATTTTACTCTTGTCTTGATTTTAGTTACGAATCAGATAACTTTCGTTTCTTTACTTCTAGCAGCTTAAAATCTACTTTTCCTTCATCATCCTTAAACACCATTGCTTTGAATAAATCAGCCCCGCTGCTTTCCACTGCAGGATGAAGCCCTTTACAGAAAAGCATGAAGTGTTAAGCCGTTTCCTCCTCCTCTCCACAAGCACCGCACAACGTGTCTATCTCGCGGTACCGGACTCTATATGTTTTAGTCCGAAAAACTCCCGTCCTGGCCTCAAACAACAAAGAGCTTCCCCTACAATTGTCATAGATATTTTCTTTGGCAATTTCCTGCTTAAAGATCCTGTATGTTCCCAGTGCCGATTTCGTCAGCGTCCCTGTTCTCCACAGAGCTCTTGCTGTTTCTTTAACCTTTTTGTTTACCGATAATTCCTGATTTGCTCCCCTACTGCTGTCCATATATTTGCTTCTCAATTTTCTAGTTCGCTTTCTCCATTTCGTTCCTACATTACTTTTGTGCAGTTATCTGAAAACTTTCCTAGCCCACTGCTTTTCCCCCATTTTTCTCAATCGCTCCTCAAATGCTATCTTACTGCTAGCTTCTCTGCTCTCGAACGACGCCCATCCTATATCACCCTGTACCCCCTGATTTGGTGTATCGCCATGTGCTCCCAAAGCTAGCCTCCCTACACCGCGTTGTTTGATTCTAACCTTGCTTGAATATCTGGTCTCATGCACAGGACCGCATTGCTGAAAGTCAGACTAGGAACCATCACCCCTTTCCAGATCCCTCTTACCACCTCATACCTATTGTAATTTCACAGTGCCCCATTTTTCATGACATGTTACACTTTGCGCCACTTGGTGGCAGCCAAGAGAACTAGACTTGCTTGTCCCGGTTCCTTGAACACTTCAAATGAACACTTCAAACATATAGTAGTATATTTTCTCTCTAGCGGAATTTACAATATAAGAAATTCTTTTGTATTCATGTATGGTGTTCTCGTTTTCTGTAGGATGACAATGAAGACCGCCAATGAATACTACGTACGACCCTTTTATCACGCCGTGTGTTACTTCAGTGGCTGCATGGCGTTCCTCGTCATCGACGACTTCAGAAAACGAAAACTGTCGAAAGTAAGTTCATAGCGAACGCTTAATTTAGTCCCGAACTAAAGTTCGCCGCAGTAAAGTCTGGAACATGCGCTTTATGTCGAGCAAACGCCGATCTGTCCCTGTTCGGTGCCCAAACCATGAATTACAGTTACCAATGTTCACGAAGAAGCCCGACCCTCATTCTTTCTATAGTTTACTGCGTTTTTTGGGTGCCCACATAACGCTTCATTTCTTTTGAACGTCGGTTACAACCAGAAAGCCCTACAAGATGGTTTGCTTGTGTCCAGTTATTAGCGAAAGGTGTATTCCAAGTCGTAAGGTGGACGAATTTCGGAAATTCTACAACACGGCTCTCGGAAGTTAAAGGTTGAAGCCACCAACTAGGAGAAACTTCAATCCCGCACGCATTCAATCATTTTTATTCAAGGTGTCGCAGCTAACCTGCAGCAAAGGATAAGGAACTGCTGCAACCTATGGCAGTGAAATAGACAGTATATTTTGCACTCGCCTCAGCAGAAACCAAGGGAGGTATATATAAAGTTCCGTTAGAAAGGTGTGCACAGTTAAAGAAAGACAGAAGTTAGGGAAGTTTGTTGCGATGGCTTCAATGGAAGAGCGTTTGAGGAAACAGAGCAATGCGAGCAAAATCAGCAGTTTTCGCTGCAGCAGCGTGTGTTCTGGACAATATCATCCCGCTAACGTTCTCTTACCGCTGTTGCTGCAGCCTCTATAGGTGCGTGAACTTGCAGCCGTTATCCGCACTTGCGAACGGCGGTAACAGTGTTTCCGTCTATCATGTCGTGCGCTTGGTTGAAAGCATTACTTAGTAAAGAAATTCAGAATCAAGCTTCTTTATCTAAAATAGCGCCATTCTACTTAATTAAATTTTTTGGGTTCGCCAGCGCTTGCAAAGCTTACCTAATTAATTTTATGAATAATTTAAATGCGATGCGCAAAGGTGCTTTTTTTAAGCGATGTTTATTGCCTCAGGGCATAGATGCTTCTGTTTTCTCTTGACAATTACTATCATGAGCGATCAGTTTTGTTCCTGCAACATGTTCGAGTTTCGCTGCAATATATTTAATGAAAAAGCGTCCGAGGGGCAGGGTTAGACTCATCGGTATTGTGTTGATTTCAGAATAAATAAGGAATCTGAACTCTTGGTTCATGTCAGGGGCGGCACCATTTTTAGAGGAGCGTAAAAAAATAAACAAAAGAGGGTGCGTGTTTCGCTCAACAGTTTTTGCATATGGATTAAAAAAAAAGAACAAGTGTTAACCGCATTCTAACTGCACAGATATCACAAGGCTGGAACCCGAACATTGCTCTGCAGTGATGTGATAGATGGAGAAAGTTTGATCGAAAAAAGAAACGACGTTAGCGAAAAGGGAGACAAAGACCCGAATGTGACCAAGGTGCCTGAAAGAATCATGACCCTCAATTTAATGTGACGAGGATGTAAGCCGTCACAACAAGGCTGTGTGCAGCAGTCAGGATCGCGAGTCTGGGCCAAAAAGAGCTGCCCCGATGTGAGTCTTCACTTTTATAGAGAGTGAGCAAGTGACCAAAGGGTTAGACTCATCGGTATTGTGTTGATTTCAGAATAAATAAGGAATCTGAACTCTTGGTTCATGTCAGGGGCGGCACCATTTTTAGAGGAGCGTAAAAAAATAAACAAAAGAGGGTGCGTGTTTCGCTCAACAGTTTTTGCATATGGATTAAAAAAAAGAACAAGTGTTAACCGCATTCTAACTGCACAGATATCACAAGGCTGGAACCCGAACATTGCTCTGCAGTGATGTGATAGATGGAGAAAGTTTGATCGAAAAAAGAAACGACGTTAGCGAAAAGGGAGACAAAGACCCGAATGTGACCAAGGTGCCTGAAAGAATCATGACCCTCAATTTAATGTGACGAGGATGTAAGCCGTCACAACAAGGCTGTGTGCAGCAGCAGTCAGGATCGCGAGTCTGGGCCAAATAGAGCTGCCCCGATGTGAGTCTTCACTTTTATAGAGAGTGAGCAAGTGACCAAAGGGTTCCGTAACGTGTGCTGGTGCATTCGCCCCACCCTTGCAGGCCCTCAAAGCTCTCGACGTGAAGTCCGAACTCGCAGCACAGCAGAGCTTGGCGGTATACGCGACAAGTGCGGTATCGCGAGAGACCATTAAACGCTCTGACTCCGCTGTGCGAAACAGAGTTCAACCCTAGTAAGCATAGACGTCTGTAAAAACGTTTTCGTGAAGAAAGAAATGATAATACTTGGAGATACAGCCGCCCCGATGACTGCTGTCAAGACAGTGAACGCGAACACGTAGAGAGCAGTTCATTTCAAGCGTAGAATGCGATGGTCGGCTTCTGGAAGCCTTAAATGAATCGACCCGTATCTCAAATCCTGCACACTGCATTCTAAGTGTTTTAAAAGTTGACTTCACCGCCTCCGGAGTTTCAGACGAAGGTATTAACTCGGCCACGGCATTGCTATATGCCTTCATATGCGTTGATATGGCATGAAGTGGAGCACGCTAGAGCTGCAAAAATGGTAAGAATGTTAAAAGATGCAGTAACTTGAAAGAGTGAGGTGTGTTAGGTGGATGGTGTCGAAAGAAAAAGAATAAAACGAAATGAGAGGCAAGGGAAGCGAATGCCTTTGTTTGACGCTTCGGAGAAGGATATTGGGAGTCAGGAGTCATAATTTTTTTAACAAGTTCATCAGTTACCAAGGACTCAGAACTTGAGTGTTAATTTGATCTTAGCCCCATTGCGGAATACAGACAACTAACTGGCTTCACAAAATGTGCAAATCGGCATTTCCATTTCGTAACAGCTGGTAATTAACAGCAGTGTCTTTGATTTCTCCATCGCGTTTTTGAGACAAATTGGCCATGCTGTTCACGCGTCTTGTTTCCCAGACATGTATACGTTAACTAGGATAGCTCGAAAATGAGCTTAAATCTGCAGCAGAGTTTTGGGAGCAAAATACGGAAATGCCTGTTGTCTGACATGTTAGTACTGGAACATGCGAAAAATGGCGACGCGAGTGTGCGAAAGAAAACCAATGCTGGGCACGTGACTAGTATAATCAGTGCACTTGCTCAAAAATGTGAAATAACTAACGTTGCACGTGCCACCCTATCTTTTATTTCCTCTAGGCCATGCAGTTTGTGGGGTGGTGCGCGGCCATGGGCTGCTCTGTGAGCTGCGTCTTCATGAAGCTCGCCTGGTACACGACGGCGACTTCAACCTCGGAAGCCGGGGACCTGTTTGGGGCGTTCTTCGATCGAATTCTATGGTCGCTCTTCCTCGCGTGGGTCACGCTGGCGTGTTCCACAGGCCAAGGCGGTGAGGCTGTCTCCACAAATTTTCCTGCGTTTTTCTGCAAGAAAAGCTCACAGCACTAGATATGGTCGGCAACACAATTGGCCATCAATCAAGCGACACGACAGAAGGCCGACAAATTTTAAAGAAAAAAATATGCATAATTGCTGGCGTTTTGAGAAGTGTTGGCATTTTGGGGAGCATCCAAACGTTTCTGATCGCACTTGGCCGGAATGCATGCGATATATTTTTACCCGTGTGTCTCAGAAAGAGAAAAAAAAACTAAAAGGAAGGATACAATACCGAAGGCAACTTTGAAAGGACGACCTTCAGATGTAGCGCCTGAAACATTCAGATAAACGGGAAGAAGAAGGAACCATTTTATTTTGTACGCAACAAGAACATCGATACCTTGCCGCACCAACGTTAGCCGCTCCTGTGCCTCTGGGACTAGACCAGCCAAGATGGCCATGATGAAGGAGGAAGTTTAGGATAAGATGGCGACTGGTAAATGCACGTGTCTAGGTTGGCATACAGGGATTGGTGCGGAATCCGTAGAAGTAAAGCTTCGCGGGGGTTAAAGAGAGTGTTGGTGTGGATTTTCCTGAATACGTGTGACCGTGTGCTGTAAGGTGGGGTTTGAGTGGAGGTAACTTAGTCATGTGTCGGAGCCGCGAGTAGTGTCCATGACTTGACACTCGTCGGTCTGCTGAGCCAGGAGATTGACAGAACCCGGCTGTAAAGTTCACGGGCAAGCTGATCAACCAGTTAATTTCCGGCAATCCCTTCAAGAAAAGGGATTCATCTAAGAACAACGAAGGGAGGGCATAGCATGAGGAAAGCAGATTTTATCGCGAGGTTCTGCATGGAACGTCTTAGGAGTTTGTGTGGATGGTGCAGTTCTTCGTGCCGGGGAGTTGTAAGTGCTATGTGTCGACGATGGTAACGTTTGTTTAGTGTGTAAGATTGGGCGGATCTCAAGGTTGACGACGTTAAGGAGATTCCTGTATTATCCACAAGGATGCATGTAGAGGAGAGCAGGCCATCTGGGAGAATGGCTGACATATGCGGCAGTGCCACCTGAGGTCCTGATAAATCGCGGACTTGTATTCATGTTGGGCATCAACACAATTGTTTAAGGGCAAAGCCTTTAATATCTCATACTCGCGGCCAGGAGCTTGTCCGTCCGATGTCATGCTCTCAGCAACTCGATGAGAAAAACTTTTTGCGCACGATGAGATTCAAACCACCATCCTTCCGTTCCGCAGCCGAGCTTGCTAACGACTACACTACTTCCTGCCAGCGCATATGTAGGTCTCCTTGTCTGAGACGGCGGAGAGTGTTTGCGGAAAAGCGTCAAGTCAGACGGATGCCTCCCAAACGCCCTCGAGTGTCTCTGGCATTTAAGATTCACAAAAAATTGTGTACTTAGTGAACATCTTATCCACACGTCAGTGACACAGGCAGCAACTCCGCGCTAAAGGTTTTCGCCTCACCGCAATTTAGTTCACCAAAGTTCCCCTTTGGATTTATGATTCAAGAAAACTTCGTCAGTCTCAAAGTGCCTTTTGGGTTATTAATTGTCAGCAGACGCGTCTAGGAGCATCTCTTAGGTTTTAAAGAGTGTTTCAAATTTGCGCTTGCCTATTTGAAAATGTGTAAATTTGTGTATAAACCGACCAACACATGATCAGGGGCGGACGTAAAGATGTGTAAATAAATGTAGCAGTGGTGCTTCTACATTGCTGGGCTCAGAGGGCAAGAGAGGACAACGCGAGGACCACGATTTGCGTAGAATTACGCGGAACGCGTAATGCTAGGGAGGGACGCGTTGGTCTCAATCATTTACAGGGTTGGCCAAACGTTCCAAGCCCATAAGCGCCTGCTTTTGAGCCTTGTAGTGCAACTAAGCCCAACATTTCTCGAGTGTGACGAAGAGTCCGGTCCAATCGCCTGAGGGACTTTGTAGCTTCATAGATGCCGCAAGTACCAGACTGTACTTGCTAGAACGAATACATGTGGCTTGGGGACTTTTGGCCAACCTTACATGTTCTGCCTGCTGATGTATTTGTTGTAGCTGAACCTATGCAACCGGACCAAATGGCAGCATGTGCCAGACTTGGGAAAGAGAACAAGGCGTACGGGAATATTCTGTCACGTGTGTGTGTGTGCGTGTGTGTGTGTGTGTGTGTGTGTGCGTGCGTGCGTGCGTGCGTGCGTGTGTGTGTGTGTGTGTGTGTGTGTGTTATGTCTGACGAAGTCATGGCGATTTTTTTTTCAGGAGTTCTCGGCCGGTTCCTCTCCATGAAGGTATTCGTGCCATTCAGCAGGCTGTCATTCGGCGTCTACCTCATCCACTACCCATTCATCGAGATTATGTTGCATGCTTCCAGAGAGCGGTTGCTCTGGTCACACTTCAGTCAGGTAATTGCAGTTGCGCTCTATACAATGCTAACGGTGAGAGTGGGAATGCGGAATGGCATATAGGTAGGCGGCTACCAACGAAATACTAGCAATGTGTGTAACCAACCAGACATGTGCTCTTTGTTAGACTGTTGCTGCGTTAGTAGCTTCGGTTGTTCATGAATGGGACCAGCGTACCTATGCACGAGCCAAAAGAAGGTTATAGTGGCCCTGGCTGAAAGCACAGGCGTTCTTTCTTGTTTTGCAATGAGTCGAGATCATTCTTTCGGACTAACTAATTGTACTCGTATAGATGAATTTCTCGAGCCGTGAAACAGTTGCAAGAGGCCAAGCAGCAGGTAGCAGGACGTATGTAACTTATTTCTTCGCGCAGGCACGGTTTTCATTCCATGCGGTGCGAGTAATGGAAGCACAGTTATCCCGACAAAGCCATCTGCATTGTATGAGAGGCGAAAGCACAGTTTCAGGCAACGATGGGTCGAGAAAAGGTTACGTTCCTGTAATCTGTCTTAAATGTGAAACAGCTGTCGTCGCGTAATTTAGTTCCGTGAAATACAACCACGGAATGGCGATTAAATAAGCTGCTTTATCGAGCGCCCCCCCCCCCTCCCTCGAAAAAAAAAACAAGGTTACCTTTCTTGCTTTTATGGGTTTTCGGCTACTGTTAAATTGGTGCCCCGATTGCCACCTACCGTGGCGTTTTCTCTGCAGTTGCGATGCTGATTCCACGCAGTGTTAGGCTGGCAAGACATTTACTATACGCTCTTTCAGTTGCACGCTCTACAAACAAATTCGTTTTTTGTTTCACCGTTTCCAGCTACTCGCACCTAGCGGTAGCGCATTCACTATAAACTCTCAGAGCTTTTCTGCCGAATGAGGCCAGGTAACACTTCAATCACAAGAGAGATGCAAATCATAGGTGCACTGCCAGTTATTCCTCGTTAGTAGTCTAAGACTATAACGTTATAGTAAGGTAAGTTTGTGTTTGTTGGGTCTGCCTTCGATTGGCGCTGCAACGCGTTACAGGGAGAATTGTCATTCCACTGGTAATTTTCTCGAAACCACTGTCACTGGTGCGTTGATGCAGCAGCTTGCGCTGCGACACGCAAGGGGATTGTATGACAATCACTATTAATAGCAGCAACGTGAAGCTCCGTCTTTAATTCTGTATCTGCGCACAACCAGGGAGTCTTTCTGCTTCATTCGCAGGTTACGTTGTTCTTCGGGGTGCTCTGTTGGAGTTTCATTCTCGCTTACTTGGCGTACCTGCTCTGCGAAGCCCCGACTGCTGCCTTGGACAAGCTAGCCTTCCAGAGACTCACAGGGAAAGGGAATGCCCGCAGCCAGGTGCCGCAGCCAGACAGTGGGGACGTGGTACCGGAGAAGAGGGCAGAAGGTGGTCGGGTTGTGTCAACGCTGACCAGCGGCAAGAATAATGGTTACGGGCTACCAGACCCGTGGAATGGTGCGGTGCGTGGGCTCTCGTGGAACTCGCAGTGGATGCCAAACAGGTTGTGACTTCACTCGAACGTCGTCCTGCGTGCTCGCCGTAGTGGAGTGCTGGCCAAAACATCCAGCTGCCGATACCAAAAGTCGCGGTTTTGATGGAAGCATTAGCAGTGCCGGCGGAGGTGATGTGCACAAAAAAAGGAAAACTTGCAATGTACCGTGTTCTCGACTCGCACTGAGAGGAATGTCAGCGGTGCAACTTCAGTTGGCGAAGCCCTTCGTTGCAGGGCCTCGCGGACAATTTCACCGTAGTCACCTGAGCCACCTACGCGTAAATAATGCTACAAACCTGGTGTTTAATTTTGAGAACATCTTCATTGTGGAGACCATAAAGGCTGTTCTTTCTTTTATTATTCGTTCTTCTAAGCAAAACAAGCCCGAACATTTTACGGACATTGTGTGTTTTATGAGCACTGCACAACAATAAGCGTTTGCCGTGGGCAGCGCAAAGAATATGTACAGCGCACGCTATATGGGCAGCAAGAAGGAAGAGTGTTGTATTTGGCGCTTCAATGTCCAGAGACTGCCAACTCAGCCATAGCACAAGATTTAGCGGCTTGTGTTTATTTGCGCATGTATGTTTGTCGACTGCTCTTAGGGCGCTATGAGCAACAGTGTTGCTACATTGGCAAATGACAATATTAAAATTTGTCTGCAGTTATTTAACACCCAAGCGAATTTTGGAGTCTTGGTTTCTGGCTATGGTAAACTTGTTACCTAAGTTTTTGGTGGAAGTGTGTGGCAGTATTATGGAAGAGAGCAGAAAGTTGGGCCAGAGTGTTGATATGCATACTGAAGAAGTTGGCGCGGAAAAAAACGAGGCCGAGCGTAGACAGACGAAGACGAGCGCTCGTCTTTGTCTATATACGCTCGTCCTCGCTTTTTCCGAGCCAACTTCTTCAGTATGCATTATTATGAAGGCAGTCCACCGGTTGCGAATGAAATGAGGTGGAATAGCCTTGCTCTTGCCCATATGCGTTGTGTATATGACCACAGAATACTGCGCTTCCTTCTTATTTCTTGTCTGTGCGTGTTTGAGCAGGAGTTTGGATTGTGCGGTTAAAGAAGCCCATTTGGTCAAAGACTCTACCAGAGGCTAAGAGGAACAAAAACAGCGACAACAAAGGAAGCTGGAATCGGTAAACCTTGCATTCGTGGTTAAGCTATTGCGGGCTAATGTCGGCCAAAAAAAGGACTTTTTAGACCGTCCCGCACTCTTGGCTGGGGGCTATGGTGGGAGGCTAACCTTTCATCATTTGCATACTTTCGTCCTCTTACTTTTTCTCTTTCAGATATTTGCCAATTTTTTCAAATTTTTTTCTTGGTATTATGCCTCTTTCGCTCATTTTTAGATCTTTTTTTCATCATTCGCGACACATAAGGTGCGAGCGAGATCTATTTTTGACGCCAACCTTGAGTCCGTCTCTCTGGTACTATAGAGACCGTTATGTGTCAGTGGTGCATGCGGGGGCTATTATTTTTTAATCACTTTAGTCGGCCCCAACCTATTGAATGTCAGGTACTTGGTGAGTTCACATTAAAGATATCTCTTTGCAGGCATATATTTTATCTTTTTTTATTGAAAAGCGAATGCGTGCGACGTGCCTCTCAAAAGGCAACCTTGTGATTGATATTAAGCGTCAGGTTGTTTGAGTTTAAAATAAATGAGAATGTGATGTTCTCGCTGAAAACTGTTTCCATGGTAAACGGCTGAAAGGATGACATGAGTCACTAACTGGCACCAATGGCGGTCGAGGATAAAAACACATGGCTAGACATGAAGTATAGAAGATTGTGACCGGATAATGCAGCATAAATGCGAACTCTTTCAAGAGAATTACCAAAGTGCTGTTTATGGCAAGTAGGAAACGGCGGGAAAGGCGAAGTGGGTAGGACGCTATCCAGAAGGAAAAACTGCAGCTGATGAGGCCAATAACACACACACACACACACACACACACACACACACACACACACACACACACACACACACACACACACACACACACACACACACACACACACACACACACACACACACACACACACACACACACACACACACACACACACACACACACACACACACACACACACACACACACACACACACACACACACACACACACACACACACACACACACACACACACACACACACACACACACACACACACACACACACACACACACACACACACACACACACACACACACACACACACACACACACACACACACACACACACACACACACACACACACACACACACACACACACACACACACACACACACACACACACACACACACACACACACACACACACACACACACACACACACACACACACACACACACACACACACACACACACACACACACACACACACACACACACACACACACACACACACACACACACACACACACACACACACACACACACACACACACACACACACACACACACACACACACACACACACACACACACACACACACACACACACACACACACACACACACACACACACACACACACACACACACACACACACACACACACACACACACACACACACACACACACACACACACACACACACACACACACACACACACACACACACACACACACACACACACACACACACACACACACACACACACACACACACACACACACACACACACACACACACACACACACACACACACACACACACACACACACACACACACACACACACACACACACACACACACACACACACACACACACACACACACACACACACACACACACACACACACACACACACACACACACACACACACACACACACACACACACACACACACACACACACACACACACACACACACACACACACACACACACACACACACACACACACACACACACACACACACACACACACACACACACACACACACACACACACACACACACACACACACACACACACACACACACACACACACACACACACACACACACACACACACACACACACACACACACACACACACACACACACACACACACACACACACACACACACACACACACACACACACACACACACACACACACACACACACACACACACACACACACACACACACACACACACACACACACACACACACACACACACACACACACACACACACACACACACACACACACACACACACACACACACACACACACACACACACACACACACACACACACACACACACACACACACACACACACACACACACACACACACACACACACACACACACACACACACACACACACACACACACACACACACACACACACACACACACACACACACACACACACACACGCACACGCACACGCACGCACGCACGCACGCACGCACACGTAAAGAATATATATTACGGATGTGCGAATATTCGAAAAATTTGAATATGATTCCATTATTCTTTTGTAGGTATTAATATACGATTCGAGATTTCATTTCGGCACGTATTTCAATTTCAATTGAGGAGTTTGATGGAAACTTGGTCGGAAAGCTACACGATGGAAGATAAAACTTCCGAACCAAAGACAAACGAAATGAGGTTTGGTAGCCGGAACATTATCTTATTGGTGTTTTGGTGAGATTCGTTTAATGGATATTTTTGTTCTATATTTCCAATATTGATAAGTACACGAATATGTGAGATAACGTGAATATACGGGAGCGAATTCCCAAGCATTTGTTTCCTGCTTCGCGGCCAAAGTGAGGCGAGCTTCAAGATTGTCTTCAAAAACTCACCCCATTGGTTTTCTAAGGCAGTCTTCACTACTCTGTGTGAGCGCAAGACAAAAGCAAGATTTGGCTATTAATCGTTGGGTCAGACCACTCCCATCTATATGTTCATAACTGGATCTTGCAATATTCCATAGTTGTCTCGCATATAAAAGGAATGTCCAAGAGAACTGGAATTGAGTTACTACCACTTTAACAGCATTACAAAGATGTCTATCCCCTTCCCCACGCTGACGGTGCGCTGGACCGTCGATATGCACTCCATCGATCCATCATCTCCATCCATCGATTAACACTCCGGTTATTGGCAGTTCGATGTGGTTGACATGGGAGGAGAAAAGAACGCATTCGTTACAACTGATGGTCTCTATCAGTTGTAACGAATGACCATCAGTTGTAACGAAGTTGTAACGAAGACCAGGGCAAATCTTGTACTCATTGTATCATCGGTGGGTAGGTGGCGGCACTGGGGATCGAACCCCGCACCTCCCGCATGCGAAGCGGATGCTCAACCACTCGGTCACCGCTGCTTTTTTGTTCTTTATTGCCTCGGCCACCGCTGGGGGAAACTTGAATTCGCTTGAAATAAATGTGCATTGCAGTCTGTGGTTCTTAATATGTGCAAAGGGTCCAACACTCTTTCCTGACTTCATCCTCCTTTTTTGTCAGCACACTGTGGTTTTCCGTGCACTCAATAGTTAGTCTTATAGTTATTCTCTTTGACTCTGACTCAATGTTCATTATATACATATATTTACAGATACTAGCTTCTCATGTGTTTCAGTCCATCTTAGTCAGCCTTTCTACAAACAAGATTTTACACTGCATTTCCCGCACTTGAAACTATATCCAGCCCGTGTACACGAGCACTGCCTGATTTGTGGTTTTACGATGCATACCTGACGGTAATCTCCCCAGACCTCTTCAGTCGACTTCTGGCCCCTATTGCACTTTCATCTCATGCACAACACCATATTCCCAAAAGAAACTTTTTTCAACACCCCAAAAGCTCCACCGAGCTGTTTAAAGCACAGCCCTCATTTTGTCAAGGCATCTAGATTCTGATTCTGCATATTAAAAACGCATCTCTGGACGTGGTGAGGCTAAACACGTTGCCAATTATCTCGTATCTCTTAAGCTGAGAAAACCGCTTGGTAAACTATGTAGAATTCAACTTCCAATAATAGGTTTGGAATCATGTCGACAAGAATATTCACGTTTACGGATTGTAATTAAAAAAAAGGATATCACTGTTTTCAACCTGAGATTGTGACCATCGTTGCATACCTCTTTGAGAATAGCCTCCTATTGTAAGGCGCGACTTGAAATTTTAACATTTGGAACTATAAAATGTACTTTAAAAGCAAATATTACGCTTATACGTGCAGAGGTGCAAGAAAGAATACATAATGTTTAAGCTCCCATAATAACACAACTTCATATCCGCCGGATAACCTGTAAAGACATATAGAGCAAGGACATCTCTGGATCATCGCTCGGAAGTCCTAGCGTGGAGGACGATATGAGGCTAAGATTTGGATATCCCCGGGACCTGTTCTTTCCCTGGGAAATTACTGATCGCACTAACCCACGTTTACATGGGCGACGACGACATGAGCGGGCGGTCTTTGGTGCACTGTGTGCTGTAGTGAAGTGTACACATATGCTTCGAGGGATCATCAAAAGCATGCGATCAGTAGTCGCGCCCCGAATTATTTCATCTGAGTGAAAAATTACATGCGCATTTCTCATGAAACGGTGCGCTGTGCTGCCGATTACCGCGTATCTAACACGGTAAACATGATGGCAGGCGGCCCTTATAATTAACCTTTCCTGTGGTCGTTTCTACGTTTATTTTACGTTCGTGAATTGCTTCCTGTGATTTTTAGGCGGAAAAGAACCAGGGTACATTCCCCCCAACTTTAGCACGCCACCTGTCGGCTAGAGCTGTCAGCAGGGAACGCATGCAACAAGTGGTTGAACGCACACATCAGCTGGTTAAACATTTTTCTCGCAGAAGTGCGTGCGCCGTTATTGTCAGCTTAGCTGCATATCCCATCTGTATGCTACAGTTTTGCCGTAGAAAACCAGCATTCGAATGAAAGACGCTAAAATCCGACCTTGTGCGCCGGCGCCTCACGTATGCTGCATGCATGACGGAATGCGCTGGAAACTTTTTTTTTCTGCAATGAGTAAAATCAGAGGCAATGATACATGTATGTGGTAATTATCAGATGTTTTTCAGCATATTTGAAAGCACATCTGCCTTTCCATTGCGCGGAAAACATGTTCTCGTACTTTTGCTGGTGAAGTTATGTCTGTTACATACCAACTAGTCCACATGGTTACCTTGTTAGAGAAAACAAGCGCTCGCATCGCGCATGACACTTTGACGACGTGCACGTATGCGCGCCTGCATGAGCGCGTGCTAAGAAAAAAAAACCGTTTAGCAATTTTGGAACGTTCGTAGCCTGCACAAAGTAGACGATTAGACCGCTGGAGTGAGAATCCAACCGCTTCACTGACCGCCTAGCAAGCCCATCAGAATGTTAATGCTGTTGATAGCTTGCGGTTCTGAACTCGCTATATAGAACGGCTACATTCAGCCTGTGTGCACAGAATGCGAAGATAAAGGTACAGCGCTCGTTTTTGCATCTATAGCCTTTAGTTCTCTCCGTCGTCTGTTTTGCGCTTTTTTATGACGCACTTGGCATTCTTGGCTATGATCACCGAGACGTAATTCCCCATTGATGACGAAATAGCGTTCCTCGAGAGAGGGCCCGTAAATGCGTCACCAGTCGCAGCGGTACGAATCCTCCTTTGACGGCGCCACGTGTACTTCGCTTTTAGGCAGTTTTCTTGCGTATAAATGCTTTGTTACCGGTGAAAATGACATATTTGCTATCACGCGACGCTAACCTACCAGTCTGGGCTGATTTAGCATTTCCCTTTTGTGTCCTTTAAATAGACATGCACGTCTTTTTTCCGCGCACGCACAAGCGCTGGCTTTCCGCGTGCTAAGCTGCCTCTACGTCACGTCGCCAGCCGACGCTGGCGATCGCCGCACATGCTCTTCGAGGTCGAACTTTCTGTTTCTTTTTTTTTCGTCGCGCCTCCAAGGTCGCTCGAGGAAGAAGGCACAGGCCCTGCATAAGGACGCACACGTGGCCGCGTCTGCCTTTGAGAGAATTTGAACACAATCCTTTTTTTTGAACGGCGTCCGTGCTGAAGACGCTTCTAGCTAACCCGATCTACCTTGCAGTAATCGAATTGGAATAAGTCAACTATCTGACTAATCATTTTGTTGCGAGTGGAATCCGCGTCAGAAAGAACTAGGAAGCCTACTAAAATGGGAGTTAAGGCGGTTCGGTACCCCTACGGAATCAATAAGGCCGAACTTGCGCCCATGCTCCTCGCCGTAGTGAGGTTAAATCAGCAGTCTGACCAAGTTTGGCCCGCTCGCGTCCGAGATGCGCGTCATAAAGAGGATGGCACTATGTTCACTCTGAACGCAGTGGAAACGAGCCGCCCACAGGGGAACCGAAACATCCGAAAAACCTGAGCACTTGGTCGGTTCTACCTTCTGACATCAAATTAACAGGATCCTCCTTGGTTTGAACCTTGCGTTGTTCTGCTGAAGTACAATCAGGAACATTTGCAGCAGGCTAAGAGCTACGTGTTAAATTGAAAACACTTTGCCCGCATTATGTTGTTCTAATTTATTCTAATTATTATCCGCCTATCTTCAATTGTTACCGTCTTTTAAAGATATTATTTTTTCTACCGTGTAGGACCGGAAAAGACCGCATTACATGAGATGATGATGATAGTGATGATGATGATGATGATGGATTTTTATGTCACAAAGGCTTCTGTGGCCAAAGAGCGCCATGGCGCAAGGTATTTTCCTCTTCTCAAGGTGAGGGTCAAGGACCAATTTCCCAGACCAATTTCCCAAGCATTTCACCCTGAATAAGCCGAGCACCGGAACATGGGAAGGCTTGTACCCGGCGGCGCATTATATGGGATACTAGTAATGAAATTTACTTTAAAGAATATTAAATTTACATCTAGTACAGTCGCAGTTTGGTGAGCGTTGGGGTAGACAAAAATGAAATTAAACTAGGCATTGCTTACGTGATTTTTTCTTAGAATGGTTATTCTTGCAATTACAGTAGGCATGGTGTACGCACTTTTCTTCTTTATTTATACTAGCATTATTTGCTTATGTCCTCCGAAACCGCTCTTGTCTTTTCTATACTATAGAACACGGTCTGTGTTGCCTAGTTTGATTCCGTGGAAGCACGAAATAAGACCTAGCTCCCAAAGAAAACGAGCTGGAAAAAGACACAAAGGACGATTTATGAACACGTTTTACAATAGAATAATTTCAGCAGCGAAAACTGAAAATGAATCCCTTCAGAGACATTAGAAAGAACGCCATCCAAATTTTGTTCTTTAGTATAAATAAGTTCTATGGCTCTTCCCGGCCAGTATAAAGCTTGTTCGATATCAGTAGTAGTGGTTTATTATAAAATAGAAGTAAAAACTGGAGAAAAAGACGGTGCGGGACGCGGCAATTGCTACCTGCTATCTAGAGCACCTGAGCTGCGGCCAGCAGAAGTAAAAGGGACAGGAAGACGACCGGTAGCAGAAGTGCAGATCGGAGCGATAGCGAGAAAGGACTGAGCAGAGCTATACACATTATTTACACACATCATACAAGAAATGGTGCGAAGGTAACGCCGCTCGCTCGCGAGTGTTCAGGCACAGTTCTGTACAGTGCTGAGCTGGAGCGACCAAAAGACGCATGTATTACTGAGCAAATGGCGTTTTTTTTAAAAAAAATCAACATTTATGTTGCAGCCACTCAGACTCTTGACATCAATACCGAGTGAGACTCCGTGTCAAGCGAGTTGAAGTGAATAGCACTGTACCCTAACCTCAGGGACCCACGCGTAAAACACTGCCTTAACGTCATCGCAGTTTGCTTGCGAAAAAGGTCGATGATGGCGTTATCCGTGTTTCATTGTTTGACTTTTTTCTAAGTCATAAAAGGTACGCTTTGAGTGTAAGTAGCCTCTCCGCTTTTGAAACCCAGTGATTTTATAGTCTTCCTCTGTTAGAGCGGCCCATACCCACAGTGGGAGATTGACCAGTATGCCTTGTATACAGCAACCAATTTAATGTAGTCGAGGTTGAATTTTGTGCTAAAAAATTGTGGATTTGAACTAACAAAGGAGTGTCACTGGCATAATGATGAAATTATGTAGATAATCGCATTCTGGTTTTAGGACATATCCCCTGACGCTTGTCCCAAAAGAGAGAAGAACCGGATTTGAAAGAGGAAGCCCTAATCGAGCAAAGATAATCTGCAGATAAGCTTTTCGCTGAGAAGCAAAAAGTCGACAGGAGAGGAGAAAGGATCTTATGTCTCGATTTCATCACATGATTCACAAAAGTTCGACAGAGAAAACCCCGATCGGAACAAATAAATATTTAGTCGTGGAATCCTGCACCGCAAGAGGGTCATAGACACCTCGCATTGCCGTGAACTACATAGGCACACACTCCAAGGGAATGCATATAATCCTCTGCAGCAAGGACAGGCTAGTTAGTATGCAGTTGCAGGAACCGTTGAAAGCGGGCTGTTGTCAATTGCACAGTGTTTGGAGTAAATGGCACCACAGGTCCAGAAAGGGCAGATTTTGCTAAAAAATCAGCCATCACATCATCATAAACGCCGCAATGTACAGGTATCCAGTGAAAGCGCACATCTTTAACATGTGGAGGAATGAAAAATCTTAGGGAACGGCCCAGAAGAGCATCCCTCGAGCCTTCGAGTGCAGTCGGGACAGAAAGGCTGTCAGCAAGTAAAATGACCTCACTAACGCTGCAAGGGACATTATATAAGGCCAACAGAAACGCTATAAATTCAGCAGAGATTATAGGCGTAGCGAATGGAGAGGAACAGCTCCAATCAAGAACCCTAGAATAAGCCAATAGCTGCCTTTTCCTTTTGCTCAAAGTCATCTGTGAAAATTTCAGTATATGTGTTGGAAATTTTACAGATACTTTCCTATAAGCCCATTTAAATCATTTGCAGGCAAATTATTCGCATTTCTTGGGAGGGTCTTGCCAAAGTATATACCAGCATTGGTCCGCAGGTTGCGAATCTTTACTACAGAACCGATTGTGACTGAAAATTTTGATAGCAGATAATTTGTGAACGCAATCTGAGGGAACATATACCTAGGACAAATAATAGCGGAGAACAGAATCCGAGATGTAAATAAGGGGCTAGCCAATCCTGGAACAGGCTGTACAGCTCTAAGAAAAGTTCGCACAGTGAGAAGCTGGAACCGTGAGTTTAAATCAGACATTCGCACCTCCAAGGGCAGCACAGCATTGGCCACACTTTTTGGTAGTACAGGGCAAAGACGCACAGCATGTCTCTCCAAAAGAATTAAAGGTTGAAGTTTGCACCTTGCACAACCAGAAAAAGAACGCAGCCAAATTCAAGTAGTGTCCTTACATACTGATTTATAAAGAAATAGCAAAGTGTCACGGCACATGCCAAATTTTTTGTGGCGAATTCTCACCAACCTGCCAAGGCCGCGCTCACCTTTAAGCACATACCTTGCGACTAACTGCGGATAGTAGGTAATACCCAAGAATTTTTCGGCATCAACTTGTGGGATTAGGGTATTACGATACAATAAGGAGATGTAAAGGGGGTGCCGTTGAGAAAATAGGGCCGGCAGTCTTATTAGCATTGACAACTAACCTTAGGCTGTCCAGGCAGGCTTCCACAGCGTTGAGGTACGCTTGCAACATCCGATACAAAGTGTGGACGTCCTTCGCAGAAGCGAAGAATGTAATGTCGTCTGCGTACACGTAGACCTTAACAGCCGGGCGGACAGGAATATCTCGAATCATTATATTAAACAGTAACGGCGAAAGCACCGAACCTTGGGGAACACCCCTCGGCTGAGCGTATGTGTTTTAATTTTAATGGCCATAAGTGCAAAAGAAATGGTTATCGTTTAAGAACTCTTTTATCCATGCAAGGAGATATGAAGAAGTATTGAGGTCAGCTAGTTTACGGAGCAAAATAATGTGCTCAACACTGTCGTATACCTTTGTAGTATCAAGTGTAACTAGATATGAGGCCTCCTTCTGCCTCATTGCAAGCGTAATTCTTCTCTCCAAGTCTATGAGTGCGGAGCAAATCGAGCATCCTCGGCGAAAAGCAATCTGAGCTTCACTGAGGGCACGTAGAAGCGATACACGAATTGTGAGGCGGCTGTGTACCACCCGTTCCACAAGTTTGACCACATCTGAAGTGAGAGAAATGGGTCGAATATTGTCAAGATCAAATCCTTTTCCCGGGTCTTTTAGCAATAAAATTACTTTCGCTGTTTTCCAGTCTAGTGGAATCCATGCTTTTTCCAAAGACCAATTCATAATGCGTAGTATATTGTGAGTAAAGTGTTGAGCTTATACCTGCGACATGTCACATGTGCCTCCATCAACGTCAGGGGAGGAAGACTGCCCACCAGGAACCCAGTGATTTATCGATGCAGGCCAACTTCAATTTCTTCTTGTCTCTTTATTTTCGTCTCCGAAGGAGTTGAATGTTTAAGACAACCCAGTATATTCTAGAAGGGAAGCACTATGCATAAATATCTCTAAAGTGCTGTTAGGCTACAGGGGCTATGACTGTTTGCACACAGCGCGTATACAGTATGGTGAACATTAACATGGCCTCTATGATAAAAGTTCTTTTTGCTTCGATGCGCAGAAGTGTATTACCGTGTACGCGGGCTGCCACAAGTTCATGACATAATAGAATATTGCTCAGCTGAAAAAATGCTACTCGTTCCAACTGGAAATATGGACACGTGGTGTTTACAAACGTTGAGCACGTACGATCACTGGGGACGGATATAGAGCGCATTGGAGCTGTGGAGCCGTTATCGGCTCGTTGCCTTCACGATACTGTTCTACGTGCGGAAAGTTCTGGTTTTTTGTTCGATCTTTTCGGAAACTTTGTATGTCTAATTACCAACACGACCAAGCGTGTTTGTTTTGTGCGGTTGTTTCTTTTTAAGGCCCATGCTGGATATGCTCTGCCCGGATGGTTGCTGGAAGTTGGAGGAATAGATTTTGAGCATATTAAGTACATTTATCTACTATCTGCGGCAGCATGGGTATTCCCGAAATCTACTCTGAAGTGTAAGTCGGAACCAACGCCTAAACAGGCAAATTTTACCACGCGGGCTGTAGTTCTTGCCGGTTTGCCGCGGCTGTTAAATTTTAGAAAATCTGAAGTAGGTGTACTAGGCACATTGTGGCTTATAACGACGGGATTTCACGGTTGCTGCTTGTTATAGAACCATTATAGGATAACATTTAGAACGATTGCGCATGCATTGCGAAGTGAATGCTATAGAGATTTGTTTTACTACTGTTTAAAATTTAGAGAAAAAGGCACTAGGTCAACTTGGAAGTGGAGGAAGAAGTACAAAGTGATGAAGAACCAAGCCTGGACACAATACATAGGTTTCTGCGGGAAGTCTGTGGAAACGATTGCAGCAACGCTGGCACCAAGCCTATCGCATGTGTATGTATTATAATAATTCAAACAAACTTCAAAAGAATGCTGCGTATTTAACACCAAAAGTCAGTGAGCATATTTCAGGAAGATACGTACGCAGACGTCTCTGTCATTCGCAACATTTGTATGATGCTCGTTGATAATTTATTTTTGAGGACAGGGTCATGCTTAAGTGCTAAGTGACAAGAATTCGCATTCTTGCACTTGGCCAATGGGTTTATAGGCGCTTTGCTGTTTCCGTTTCTAGCTCCGTGATGATGCCTGCTTGCTGGTCAGAAAAAATGCTCACGTTTCGCCATCGCTGTTACCCTGCAGTCCCTTACAAAACCTTCTTTAGGCAGTCTATAGACTGCCCATAGACTTTTGTCTATATTGTCTATAGACTTTGTATAGACAAATCCTGTTGATTAGTCTATATATAATACAAATTATATAGACCGTCTATAGACAATCTATAGATTTTTGGCCATACAGTTTTAGTAGACTTTTTTCTACAGACAACGTATAGACTATGATAGACAAAGAGAAATATCTACAGGAAAGGCAATTGAGTCTATAAGATATCTATAGACAATCCATAGACCATTTTTGTAAGGGATGTCTCCTGAACACCACATCACTGCAAATGTTTTGTGGTGATGTTGACTGCGTTGGATTAGATTAGAGAGTGTCGAACTCTGATGCGACGCCGACGGCGAGGTGTTCGCACATCAAGACGACGTTGAAGTCGTCATGCAGCGACGACTCCCAGTAAGGTGTGGTCGAAATCGGCGTGGACGGAATGTGTCCCTCTTGACGCGACGGTGACGAGAGTAGCACGAAATGCGAGGCACAGGCCGCGTGCAGAGGACGTCATCGCGGATGCTACATCCGCTACGCGAAGCACAGGGATTGCGCCACTAACAGCTAGCTTTGTCACAGTAATAGTAATTGGGCACGACAAAAGAAAAAGCGCAGCAAATGCCTAACAGATGGTGGACACGCGAACCGGTCTGCGAGGGAAGCAGAAAAGGAACGGAGAAGGAAGAGAGAATGCGGCTCCCGCGTGCGTATCTGCAATTTTTTTTCTCTTTGAGCCCTTAGTGCACGTCACGTCAGAGACTCAGATGCAGCACGAACTGCATGTCGTGCGGAGTACGGTCGCATGCATCCGCATGCTGCTGCGCCTGACCTCACAGAACGAAATTACAGGCGGCGCGTATGTGATAATTTCGCTCTCTTACGCGCAAATCAGTATGAAAAATGGGCATCACGCCGTTAATAAAACTTTTTCGGAAGTGAGAGCCGCGAAGCACCAAACAGCAGCACCGAACGCATTACCGCTTGCTGCCGATATCGCTTCGCTTTTGGTGCCATCGTTGCTTGCCAATGAAGGTAAAATATACATATCAACCAATATGATGGGAACCGCAACGCAGGCCGCCCGCGGCGGTTGCCCACTGTCTCTGGCGTTCAGCTGCTGAACACTTCGTGGATTCGCGGCAGAACTTTGATGGCTACAAGATGAAGAAAACGCCGCTGCATTGGTGAATTTCGGTGCGTGTATGACAGCTCCTGGCTAATAAAAATTAATGCGGGACCCTCTATATAAAGTGTGCCTCCTTTCCAGGGTGCAAGTAAAAAATGAATTCTTTGAGCCGCGTGTACTGTCATTTATTTAAAAGGACTGTACTTTCCATCAGTATTACAACCACATGAATAGATCCGACCGTATAAAATTCGCGCGGCCAAGCCTGCGGTGTACGCCGAGAGGAAAAGCCCGTTTAATCAAACACAGTGCTATATGATTTGCAACCCGTGCAACAGACCATTTATTGAACGAATGGTTACAGTTCTCCTCGACGACTTCCTGCTATGCTGGAATCTTACACTGGGCTAGAATTAAGCGAAGGTGCTTGCCCTAACCTTTACTTTATTGTGTTTTTTTCGCTGCACCGCGTGCTTGCAGTGTTCGACGCGACCGGGAAGTACCCCACGGTCATGCTCCAAAGTTCCCGCGTGGACATAGGAGCCTTCAACGAGTGCCTCGAGAGGGAGGTGCGCTGCAGCTCAGGGGAAGTGCTGTCGCATGGCCACTACTGTAAATTCGAGTTCATTTTCGAGAACGCAACGATCTGGGAGAAAAATACGGAATATCTATCGGACGTCGTGCATCCGGAGGTTAATGCAACAAGCGCATGCTGGATGTTCCGTGTGATATTGAATTTAAATTACACAGTATAGAAGCGTGAATTTTTCAGCTGAGCCGCAAATAGAAGATTGTTGCATGATTGTTGAAATTGTTTCTGGGAGCGAGGAGAAGGTTGGAGTCGCGCAGAATGCTTCCTGGTTATCTGGCTTATCAATTTCTTGGTTTCCCACAGGCTTTTTTTTAGGCCCAAAACATGTAAACTATACAGAGTGAGAGGTAGAAACTACTAATGGGTCTAGTAATTTTTCAACACATTAAACAACACACCAAACAGAGAGGTGACAGAGTGCTACCAGACCTGCCACATTGGGCAGTACCTAACAGCTGCGCCCGCCGAATCTGTGATTCTTATTTATTGGCGGTGCAGTTGACATCACAGCGCGATAAGTGCACCACGAAGGAAGGTCTCGTGCCGCAAATTTTTCAAATCATATCTCAGCTTATTAGGGCCTTTCTATGGCGTCCATGGCCCGACCCATTCTTACCCTCAGTAATGCGACCCAGGTGGATGATCGCAATGCGGGCAAGGGGTGGGCGTTGGTATTAGGAACGCAGGCAGCGCGACCCATACAACTTTTTGTAGCGTAAGGTTCGAGGTTGAGCAGTTTCGCGTGGTTCTTGGAGAGCCGTGCTGCGCATGCGCGAGGAGCATTGACGTCACACAGCGCACAGCTGGCGCGTCGGAGCCACCGCCGCCGCGCGCCTCGCCGGTGTGCGCATCCTCTGGAAACCACACCACGTGACCAACCACGTGACTGGTCACATGACCAACCGCGTGACCAGCCATGGCGCTGCGCCGCCGGCAACTGCTCCGCACGACGTGACCGTCCACGTGACCAACCACGTGGTCAACCCCCCCCCCCCCCCGACACTCACTGATGGAATATGCATTGGCGCCTGTCTTGCCCCCCTGCTCAGTAATATTCTGCTGGCTCACTACGACAGACGTTTACAGGACGAGGTGATCCTGACGTGATTAAGGTGTATCGCTACATGGAAGATTTTCTCATAATTTTTAGGAGTTAACCTATTGACGGTGTGAACAATCATTTCGCAATTTTCGAAACGCACCTTTCCCCTTTTCGGCTGACCAAGGAACTGCCGAATAAAGTGCGGTTACGTTTCCTGCATATGGCACTAATCACTCGTGGCGAGCACCTCTGCTGGCGCTATGAGCCTCGTGCGCACGAAAGTTTTCTGCCGTACATCTCCGCTCGCTCCAAGATCGTCACGCGGCAGGCCGCCTCAGGAGCCATCAAGAATGCCATCACCAGGTCGTGCAAACACCAAGCGCAGGAAAGATTCCTCGCGCAGATCGAACAATTGCAGTCAGCTGGATTTCCAAAAGCTGTCTTGTACAGTACTGCTGAGGACTTATTGAAAGGCTGCCGAAATCCAACGAACCGCAAAAAAATTGCGCAAAAGAATTGACAGAAAGTCTCAGTGATCCCGTACGTTCACCGGTTCTCACACAAACTTAAGCGCGTTGAGCTCAGAGTGGGAGTACATGTGATGTTTAATGCCCCATGCAAACTGCAGCGTCTGTGCAAAAAGGTGAACTCTTCTGGCCCCCGAAGGGTTGTATGCGACAAAAGGCATGAAAATCATTTTGTAGATTGCTGTACCCAGGTAGTTTATGAACTTCCCTATTCTTGCGGAGCCTCGTGTGTTGGTCAGACGGGACGCTGTATAAATGATCGCCTGAGGGAGCACACCTCATCCTTGGAGGAGTTGTTCCCAAAAGAAACCTGGTCGTACACTATACACGTTACTTAGTGCACGTTAGTTGAGCGCAAAGCAAAAGATAAGTCTTCCCATGTCATCTCTCGACGGCAAACTTAAAGCAGAATCGTTCAAAAAATATTTTCAATCGGTCTTCACTGTTGATAAAAGCCACATTGGCCAGATTGCGCCACAACAATATGGCCACGAGCATCTCGTTGGTACGCCTACAATTTCTGAGGCTGGTGTGCCATTCTTGCTTCTAAATGTTGATGAAAAGAAAAGTGGCGGCCCAGATGACATTCCTAATGTTTTTTTTTACGAAAAATTTATTGCTCTATGGCATCAATGATATGTGAAGGTGTGGTGACTGATGTAGCAGAGATTAAATGAATGGAAAAAGGTTAGCTGATTTGATGAAGTCCAGTAGAGAACGATGGTACGATCCTTGCGTCCAGGCAATGTATGAAGGAGGGTTGCTTGGTGAAAGACCTGCTACCATCAGATGCCGGATCCTTGTAGGCTTCAGAGCTGGGCAGTCCCACAGTAAGTGATGTATGCCGGCTTCAATGTCCTCGTGTTTACATATCCAACACCCTGGCCGAGGAAACAAATCTCGGTAGTGAGGCCACTTCCGAGTTACGGCTGATGTGAGGGCAACCCCGACCCGGATCCTCCTAAGCGCAACCTCCTCTGCACGGGTAAGACCACGGGGGAGGGTTACCGCACATGGAGGGATGAGAGCACGTGTGCGGCGCCGCAGGAGTTCCTTTCATGATGAAGGGAGGGTAAAATTGTCCAAATGAAGGAGCCGAGGCGGTGATGAGTTTCTATTCGCAAGGCGGGTCGCTAAATCTGCCTGGCTTTGATAGGTCAGCAGATCCCGTGCGACCCACTCAATACTCCTAATGGTTTTCTGAAATCTTATGCCGAGTCTTGTAGCAAATATCTTTGTCTTCTTTTCCAGAAATCAATTCGTGAATGTTGTATTCCCTCTGAATGGAAAATCGCCAAAGTAATCCCTGTCCACAAATCAGGTGACAAACACTCCCCGAATAATTATCGACCCATATCTCTGACATGCACATGTGGGAAAATTCTGGAGTACATTATTCTAAAATTTGCGACTTAATGCGTAGAGGATAAAAAGCAAATTTTTCTTGCCAGCACGGTTTTAGCGATGGACTATCCGCTATAGCACAACTTGTTCAATTCGTGCATGATCTTGCGCAAGGTATTAACAATCAGTCGCAATTTGATATATTTTTTTTACTTTTCCAAAGCGTTCGACCAGGTGTCGCACCAAAAATTGATGTACAAACTCAAGCATTTAATTGGTGATGGTCCCGCCTCACAATAGATCAGAAGTTTTTTGTCTGAACGTTACCAATTTGTCCAATTCGACGGACATACCTCCGACATTCTTCCCGTGGTATCTGGTGTCCCCCAAGGATCTCTACTGGCGCCTCTTTTATTTTTGCTATTTATGAATGATATAACTAATTAAAATAAAGTACAAAATAGACTGTTTTCAGAAGATTGCGTTGTTTATCATGAAATTAAACATCAGTCAGACCAGATCAAACTAATTAGCGCTTTGAATTATTTTTTCATTGGTGTCATGATTGGAGTATGGTCATTAACAAAGACAAGACTGTTTCTATGTCCGTCACAAAGAAAAAAAATCTACTTAAGTTCACTTATGGTTCTGATAACACTGCGCTACGAACTGTAACGTAATACTGATATCTGGGCATCATTATCTCATCCGACCTGAACTGAACAACACACGTTGAGTATGTAGCAAATAAGGCAATGAACAAGCTGTTTTTTCTCAAATGTGCCTTGAAAAACTCGCCTCCCGAAATAAAGCTTCTGGCATACACTTCTCTTATACGCCCGGTATTAAAATATGCTAACATTACATAGTTCCATTATGCAGGTACTAGCGTAGCCGCACTAGAAAGAGTGCAGCGAAAAGCTGCGCGATTTATCTATAACCAGCACAGACGCACAGATTTACCTACTGAACTTTTGCATCGCGAAGGACTTCAGCCTTTATCAATGCGATCGAAACTGCACCACTTGAAATTCCTATACTTACTTCTGCACAATTCATTTAAGCTTAACTCTGAAGTTTCGTCAATATAAGCCACTGCAGAATCACCCGCCGCAAACATCCTCTTACACTTGAAGATTTTCTTTTGTTGCAATAATACATTCTATTTTTCCTTTTTTCCGCGAGCAGTGCGCGAATGGAATGCCCTTGGCGCTTCGATTGTAATGCCGCCAACAGTCCTCAAATTTTTGGAGCTTGCCGAGCAGAGTATATTGCCACAAAATTGACTAAATATTGTTAAAATGTTGGTGATATATACTTTGTTCTGTATAACTGATTACCTCGAATTTGTTTGTTCTTGTCTTGCTTTAACTAGACCCATCCTTTTCATTGTACAACTGCTTACTGTTCTATAACTGTTTTTATCTGGAAGTTGTGTATTTTTTGAAGTGCGCCCACCCCTGTAAAAATCCCGGTTTGGGTTGACAGTATATTGAAATAAAATAAATAAAGAAAAAAAGTCGTGCGAGAACTGCGTCCCCCTTTTTGAACAGTGCAAAATTCTCAGGTACTACCCCGAGCAACGCACGAGGGAAATCTATGATCGCGCGCAAGTTATCTTTATGTGCCAGGAAACCTACTGTTTCATTATCACGCCACGAGCTGAACTATCTTAACACAGACTGACGTACTAGGTGCCCTTGCCTTGACGTTGTTGTTTTTTCCTTTTCTGCGCCAGCGCAGCAGTCATTTTTTCCTTGTATTCATTTCGCTCTCGCACTGAATACACTCACTTGTTAGTCAGCGCTCAAGTCTGTCTGTCATTCTTGTCTTGTGTTTTTTGGGCTGTTTTTCCTACAGAATATCTCACCAACTTGCCCAACAATACACCTTGACGTAAGGTGTTCCAACATCCATACGCGAGCTTGTATCCAGGTGCGATGGCGTGATGCCTTTCTTTGTGTTTTTAATTATTCTGAGAGAAAGTTCACAAAAAAACAACCGAAGCAAATAAGTATACGATTAGGAACGCATAGGCAGGCGCTGCGTTTTGTGTTCTTTAACCCGTGTTGCGTAATTTGCTGCCAAAAAATTCACGATAAACCTGAACCATTCTATTTGGTAAATAATTTTTGCAGGCAGTACTAGTAGTTGTTAAAGCCCTCCACAGGATCCACATATAAGGCCACTAACGTGTTTGGAGTGTTGTATCCAGCAAAGCTAAATGAGATACGTATTAATCACTAATAAGTGATCGCATTTGTAATGAGGGCCCGCGGGAAATATTTTTCATTTAAACTTACGGAGAGCGGCGTGAATAGCAGCATAAGCAACAGTAAATCTTTGGGGGAAAAAGACTTTTGGTGCCAACAAAAGAAAACCATTACTAAATTTAATATTTATCTCATCAATCTCAACAAGTTTACAAGAATCTCAACAAGTCCATCCAGAACGCACCTATCACTCAGTTTGAAACGGGGTACTATTGCTGGGGCGGCGGCCACGTGAATGGATCAGGGCCCAAAACAACTTCCTGATGAGAATACTTTGCGGACAGAATCGAGTGCTATTCCTTTCCCCGGGATGGTTTTACCAGCTCCAAGAAGCAACAGAAAATGCGAATTGCGCGCATCAACGGCCACGTACACTAAAATAGAGCACTAAAAGTGGAGGATTGGGTTACGGCCATGATGGCTGCTTTTGTAGCGTAAGCTACACTGGCAGAGGTTGACCAGTTTCGCGTGCATCCTGGAGAGCCGTGCTGCGCATGCGCGAGGAGCAGTGACGTGACAAAGGTGAATAAAAAAATCCCTGTGTCGAAGCTGGGAACCTAACCGGGGCCTTTGGCGTTTGAGGCGGAGACGCTACTACTCCGCCACGACGGCTCGATGTTTAACCGTGAATAAAGCGCAAAATAAATAAGCGCAAGATATCCGACATAAGGAAGTTTAATATGGAGAGAATCGAGCATGCTCTAAAGAACGGAGCTAGCCTAAAAGCGGTGAATAGGAAACGAGGCCTAAGGAAAAACCAGATGTATGCGTTAGGAGACAAGGAGGGCAATGTAATTAGCTATATGGATAAGATATTTAAACTAGCCGAATGGGGTGTAGCGCATATGGCAGGTGCTCTCAGATCATGAATAGCAGGTTACCAATATCCCTAAAGAGAAAAGTGTACAACAGCTTTATTCTACCGGTACTCACCTAGGGGGAAGAAACGTCGAGGCTAACGAAAAGGGTTCAGCTTAAGTTAAGGACAGCACAGCGAGCCACGGAAAGGAAAATGATAGCTGTAACGTTAAGAGACCGGAAGCGGGCCGAGTGGGTGAGGGAAAAAACGCGGGTTAATAACATCCTAGTCGAAATCAAGAGGAAGAAATGGGCTTTGACAGGGCATGTACTGCGAACGCAAGATAACCGCTGGTCCTTAAGGTTAACGGAGTGGATTCCAAGAGAAGGCAAGCGTAGCAGGGAGCGGCAGTAGGTTAGTTGGGCGGTTGAGATTGGGAAGTTTGCAGGCATAGGGTGGCCGCAGCTGGCAAAGGACAGGGTTAATTGGAGAGACATGGGAGAGGCCTGTGCCCTGCAGTGGGTGTAGTCAGGCTGATGATGATGATGATGAGTAAATGCGCGCCTTTTATATATTAACTGTTCCGAACGAGATGTCGCCGCGCTTACGCTACTTATGTCCTGGCCTAGCAGGGCTAAAACATCAATTTTTTTATAGAGCTTAAACACGTAGAAGTTAGGTTTGGTTTATCGGATTTAACATCAAAAAGCGACTCAGGTTACAAAGGACGCCGTAGTGGAGGGCTGTGGATAATTTCGACCACTTGGGGTTGTTGAACGTGCAGTGACATTGCACGCTACACGCGCCTCTAGCATTTCGCTTTCATCGAAATGCTAGCGCCGCGGCCGGGATCAAACCCGTGTCTTTCGGATTAGCAGCCGAGCACCATAACCATTGAGCCACCGCGGCGGCTGTTGAAGTTACGTTACTGAGACTGTGGTGCAAGTAAATAGCCGCAGGCATAATTAATCTGGAGTCCTTCCTTCATAACGGCGCACCGCATAATCGAGGTGCATATTTGATATGAAGAAGTTCATTAATTGAATGGCGATTTGCGGAGAGCCAAGTTCGCCTACCAAAGTCAAGTGTGGGGAGTTCTGTGTATACATGGCTATTAGAAGCCAAGCCAAGAAACCTAACAAGTGTACTTCGTTGTGCAGCGCGTATCTGGCTCTTGTAGCCACTGTGGTTACTGCAGCCACTTTGGAAACGCCTACTGGGTTACTCAACGCGCTTGCTCAGTGGCTTTGGCGATCGGCTGCTGATCACAAGGTGCCGGGCTCGATCCCAGTCGCGACGGTGGTATTTCGATGGAAACAAAATACAAAAACGCCCGTCCGCTGTGCGAGGTCAGCTTACGTTAAGAGCCACAGGTGGTCTAAATTACCCGGAGCCGTCCACTATCGCTTCCTTCATAATCCTTGTGTCACTTCAGGACTTTAAACCCGCAATTCACAATTCTTTTGGCTTGCTCTGTTAATGGATTGGAGATTTCCGACTACCTTTTGCCGGCCCATTCGCAAATTAGGACACTAGTTTGAAAAGTAGCCAATCACTGCGCGGAACGTGCGTGAAACCGCAGTACTTTGGTATCCTGAAGCGGAGAACACGAGTGAGTCTGCGCACTTGATTGAAGGTTGACGGCCGTTAATGAGTAGCGCCGAGAGCTGGCGAAACTGTGCATCCCTCAGAGACAGCGCACGAGCACTGTGAGGATGGGGAAGTTTGCATATTCTCGGTTCCATTAGAATGGGCTAACACGACTCGTAGAATTATTTAAGGCTCACAAGATCAATTTGCGCATACGAGTCCAACTTCTGCAATGAACTCGAAAATATCGAGGCCTTAAGTTTTCTTCATGAACCAGTAAGCTTAGAAGAGAAGTGATACCTACCTGAACTGTTGTCAAGCCAAAATACTGAAAGCATTCGTACATATTCTGCACACGCGACCAAAATATTGCCTCCCATGAGATATTATACAACCAGGCATATAGTAGTAAATCTGGATTTCACTGCAGGCTTACCTTGTCTTTTTTACTTATGCTGTGAGCCTAATGTTTGGAGTGAAGTAATTTTTTTTCAGGACGCATGCTAAATACTTTCATCGCTACCAAAGACGGGGTAAACATTATTTTAGCGACAGCATTCAGCAGTGTTGATACTTTCTTCTTTGTAAGGTAAGCGAATAACATTTTTTAGTAAGATAATGTATGAAACCTGTTGCTAAAGTTTTCCTTCAGTAGGTGCGAGTAAAGCAGCTAAAAGAAGGAGGATCGAAGCAGCCCTCCAGAAGAGCGAAGTTTTAATTACGAGCTTCTTCGAAGTTTGGGCACAATTTCCGGAGGAATGCAATTATTTTATTACCGATAAGTCTAAGCGTAAATAGGCTTTTTAACTGACAGATGAACACAAACAGTGGTTGCTTGATTGATTAAAAAAGTTAGAGAAATCAGAATAAATGGTTTACCCTCTAACCGCCTGTCTGACTGAAACAGTGATCATTTGTGCACTCGCATTTCGCGGTAGTTTTAAGACTAATCTATTATTGGCCTTCTAGTGGATTCTTTCTCTGCATGGCTATTATGAAACAAAAGATGAATGGGCCCATTGGTTTTTTAATTGCTGTGGCTCGGAGGTGGATCAGGTGATGAGCCCTTCACTTGTCCTTTCTCTAGTATCAAAGACAGCTAGAACTATGATGCATGATGCAGATGGAAACTTGGGATGGTATGGCTCCCCTTAAAACAAAATTTATCCGATAAATTATCAGATATGACAGAAAAGGTTCTTTTCTGATATTACCAGTTACATACAAACGAAAAAAGACACACCCAGCACTTCCGAACAGAAGCATTTTTGAGAGGGAAACCTTTCATGAACGCAATGTTTTTTCTTATAGTGTATGATTTCACTACAACAATCCAGATGTCCGCAGATCATCCGATGGCACTCTTGTTATTTTGTTTTTCTATTCACGTTTTTGCTATCGTCAAAAGCGTTCCCCATTGCTTTTCTATGGCAGTCGTAACTCTTCGATGCGATCGATGGAAACACTTAGAAAGAAAGAATGCTACACACCAGAGTAATGGAACATTACATTCTACATTTCCCTAACAATGTCTTAAAATTTCCCAACTTTTAAAATTTTTGCCCGAGAAAGCTGGACTTGCGTACATAGGAAGACGGAGCGCGATGAGAAAAATATAGATAAGATTAATTAATGGCACACAATTAAGGGCAAACAATGTAACAAACAGTTAATCAAGGGCAATCAAGGTAGCGAAGAGTGCAATGAGATTAACACTTGCCGCCACTCATTTAACTCGGGTATCTGTTCACGCTGGCGACCATCGACCAAGAAAACAGAAACATAAACGAGAAAACATTGAAAGGGTGTCGTGGAAACAGCTTCTTGCTTGATCACCAAATCAACCGAATGATGAAAAATATACTTTCATTTGCGGGTAGCGACAGATAGAAAAGAGGCGGAGTGAGCAAACTTGACCCAGAGCTCTGTGGAAAACAGGGATGCTAACGAAATCGGCACTGGGAAAATACAGGATCTTTAAGCAGGAAAGTGCCAAAGAAAATATCTATGATAATTGTAAGGGAAGCTCTTTCTCGTTTGAGGCCAGGACGGGAGTTTTGCGGACTAAGACATATAGATTAACACTTCTTTTTGGGCGAGTTGGTGCATACTTGATTTGAAGAAAATAGCGCCAGAGCATGCAAACCACGAAAAGACAAGGACGAGACACAAAGCGCTAACTCACAACTAATTTTATTGAAACCAAGCAGCGCCTTTATATGGCGACGTTTCACTGAAAAAAGAATGAGGAGGGCAGGAAAGGTAAAGAAATATAAGCGACCATCACAGCGAACACACATGAGCAAGCGGTAAGCAAAACAAAAAAAAAAGGTTAACAAAGATTATTTAAGGGCGGCATCTAAAAACTGTGTGTGTCAGCACCCCTTCTGTTTCACTTTTTTCGCCCGAGTTCGAATTTTTAGATGCTGCCCTTAAATAATCTTTGTTAACTTTTTTGTTTTTGTTTTGGTTACCGCTTGCTCATGTGTGTTCGCTGTGATGGTCGCTTATATTTCTTTACCTTTCCTGCCCTCCTCCTTCTTTTTTCAGTGAAACGTCGCCATATAAAGGCGCTGCTTAGTTTCAATAAAATTAATTGTGAGTTAGCGCTTTGTGTCTCGTCCTTGTCTTTTCGTGGTTTGCATGCTCTGGCGCTATTTTCTTCAAATCAAGACACATAGAGTCAGGTACCGCGAGATAGACACGTTGTGCATTGCATGCGGAGAGGAAAAGGAAACGGCTGAACACTTGATAATTTTCTGGAAAGGGCTTCACCTTACAGTGGAAAGCAGCGGGGCTGATTTATCCAAGGCATTGGGGTTTAAGAACAGTGAAGGGAAAGTATATTTTAAGCGGGTAGAAGTAACCAAGCTAAAGTTATCTGATTTGTGGCTAAAATCAAGACAAGAGTAAAATTTCACAAGTCATGGCTAGGTGGCTTGAACCACCGCCCGATTTAAAGGGTTCAGCCTTATCCGTCCACCCGTCCATCCACTAGCGCTGATGACTAAGCAAGAAAAAAGAGTTGGATGTTCTACTCCTATCAGCAGCCAAGTCGAACGAAAAGAATGGTTCAGTAGAGAGGTGAGCTGGGCAAGCCCATACATGATTGCAGAAAGAAAGCCAGTGCAAAAGACGGAGACAGAACAGGAGCACAGGATGACGCTGGACTATCGACTGCATTTATTTCAGAAACGATCGCATTTATACCCTTCTGTATCAAACCACGCTTGCGCACACATGACAGATTTACAAGAAAAGGTAGATTGGAACATCACTGACAACCATCAGGACCGCAATCATTGTGCGACACGTTACGTTAAGGAGTTCAAAAATGTAATTCCTTTATCTAATGGACTAAGCGTCGTGTCACTTACATCTGCTTGTTTAACGATATGGTATGCCTCTAGAATTTCGCGTTGACTCTTACTTTTACCGTGTCCAATAACTGAAGCCTTCTTAAAGAACGGAGTGCATTTGTGCTTCCTGCAATGCTTAGGCAAATTCGCCCCGTCATCTGTGGAAAGCGACCTTTCATGTTCTCTGAGCCGGGGGTTAAGCCGGGTGTGTGGCGCCAGTCTTAACCCACATCTACCTGTCTAGGTTTGACACCTTACTGAAAGAAAAATTGGACATGAACCATGTGGCAAAATTGTTCCGTTAAGTTTATTTTTTTAGTACTTTTGAAAGTTTTACCTAATGACAATGTGATGGATGTGGCGGCTAGTGCTTTGGATTGCTTTATTTCGTGCTCTAGCTCATTGACGTTTACCCATGAATTACCGGACGACAATCGTATTAGATTTCTAGACCTCGTTTTAACTTTTAACTTCATTGGACTCCTTTGCTGGACCTACGCCCACGAACCAAGAAAGTCTTACTTCCTTAGACCTCCTGCCACTCCAAACTTACCAAAAGGGCTATTGCAACCTCATGCCTCCGTAACGCGCAAGAAAAAAGCTGCTTCCATACTGTACAAGAAAGCTTTCTGCAGCAAGAGAAAAGACTAATAGAAGCAGGCTTTCCTACGCATGTTATCAAAGGTGTGTCTGAAAAGCTTCTAAAAAAAATGAAAGCCTAAGGTGATGGAAGGAAGGAAGGACAAAACAAAGTGTGAGGTTATGCCTTACTTGCATGCACTTTCACACAACATAAAGAAGGTCGCCAGTAGGCACGGTGTCGATGTCTTCTCAGCCCCGCGAAAACAGGCCAGTTTGTGCAGAAGAATCCGCCTTTTTCATATTCCTGTGCTGCCACCTCGTGTACAACGCTGGAAGCTCACTGGAAGGCTACTGTGCGCCCAACCCGGCCGGACTGAGTGCCGCTGCGGAGCACGTTTTGTTGGAATCTGTCAACGATGGCGTGTCCTGGGCTGCACCTGGTACCTGGAGGATTTCTAGGATTGACTGATGGCTCGGTGCGAAGTCCGAAGCAGGCTGCTTTGCCCACCGAAGAGCAAATTCTTCAGTATCATCGATCAACCGGCATGCGATGCGAGCGCCAGCTGACCAAGGGCCGCCGCTTCAGAGATGAAGGCTACATTCGGAACATAATGTTCAATGAAATATCCCCGATCAGTGAGGTTGGCGTTTTCCGCTGTGTATGCCTGCCATCCACTAAAACGTGGATACTATATCGTGCACGCCGTAGCACAGAAAACGACTGGGGACAACAGTTCTCACAAGCAATCGTTGTGCTCAAGCGCTGCCGAATAGCTACACGAACTACAAAAGCACAAGCGTACTCGCAACACGGCAGCTCTGCTAGAATTTCACTTTATTTTCCCACAGCACACCGCTGCATAGGTTAAACAAGCATGCGCGTCCATAAAAACGAGCGCGAGGGGCACACATTGAGTCATTCCGGCGATACCACGCAGCGCTCTTCATCATGGATATGATGCAAACACACGCATAACGCACCTTCTTCTGCCTCTTAATACATGGCACATACCCACACCGGAGGATTGGCCAGGGTGTAGTAGCATAAACAAGGAAATTTTAATAGGAGATTATGAGAAAAATTCTAGCACCATGCGTGAATGCTTTCGTAGCTTCTTTTTCGTTGTCGGCTCCATCGCGCGTTGAAAGCGGCTCACAGCACTTGCCCATTCGGCCTTCTTGCTTGAGAAAGCAAGAAGCGTCGGAACGAAGTCTAAATGCCGCGGTGACATTCGAGGCCTTCCTGGTCATGAATAAAACCTTTCGTGATATACTGCACATGCATTTAAACGCAGTACCTCGTCTGTACTTGTCACAAAGTGATTCTCGCACAGTCTTGACGTGCTTAACAGTGCCCAAGGGCGGCCACGATCGTCGAGCCGGCCAACTGCTTTTATCCACGCTTTGCGTCGAAGGCGGTCCCGGGAAGCGTTCGAAAAGCGAAAAAATCCGAGTTTGCTTCCCTTTACGTATTGAGGATTGCAGCCGTATGTAACACATGTCGTTTGCATCGCCAAATGCGTCGCGCTGAACGCCCGACGGCTGCAGCAACGCACCTCGCCTAAGAAGCCGGTTGTTTACACTTCCACGGCCGGTCTCGAGTAGAGCGCGCGACCCTTCCAATATGTTTCGCGACACCGCCGCCAGGGGATGGGCGCATGCGCAGTCGCGTCGTGAAAAAGGCGGATTGACGATAGGAAGAGTAAAATTTCACAGTGCATAATATATCATGAATTCAATACGTCACCTGTGCCACCCAGATAGTGTACTGCATACGTTTATCATGCGCGAATATGTACATTGGGCAGACTGGCCGCTCTCTTACACCCAGCTCAGAGAACATGAAAGGTCGCTTTCCACAGATGACGGGGCGAATTTGCCTAAACCTTGCAAGAAGCAAAAATTCACTCCGTTCTTCAAGAAGGCTTCAATTTTTGGACGCGGTAAAAGTAAAGTCAACGCGAAATTCTAGAGGCAAAGCATATCGTTAAACAAGCAGTTGTAAGTGACACGACGGTTAGTCTATTAGATAAAAAAATTACATTTTTGAACTCCTTAACATAACGTGTCGCACAATGATTGCGGCCCTGATGGTTGTCAGTGATGTTCCAATCTACCTTTTCTTGTAAATCTGTCATGTGTGCGCAAGCGTGGTTTGATACAGAAGGGTATAAATGCGATCGTTTCTGAAATAAATGCAGTCGACAGTCCAGCGTCATCCTGTGTTCCTGTTCTGTCTCCGTCTTTTGCACTGGCTTTCTTTCTGCAAAAGAATGATTCAAAAATGACACTAATTTCGCAGTCCCTTGCCTTCATATTTCCAGTGCAATGGCGTAAGGGGGCGTAGCACTCCCCTCAGTTTTCACTGACGATTGGAAGCTCGTAACCATTTTTGGACAGTGAACTTCCTACAATAAAAACAACAAAACAGATTTACGCCTCTTGTGAGGCGAATTAGTTTGAAGCTTTGCACTGGACTGCCGTGGTCCGCATCGCGTTTTAAATAACTCGAGCCGAACGGAACCGCAGAATAAAGAGAAACTGCCCCAGCCTTAGAGCAGTTCATTTAACGGATTAGTTTACAAGTTACTATGGCGAGGATTGGGTTGAATGCGCTGGTTAATAATTTACTGGAGAATTTCAGTTACTTAATCCAATAAATGATACTCTGACGCTTTTCTTAACCGTCTCCCAGTGAGCGACTTCTATAAAACAAATCGGCTGCCTCCCATTCTACATTCTGCTGCCACTTTATGAAAACATCTGCAGTGTAAATGAGGTAGAGCAATGTAAGCCCCGTGAACCTAATGAATTTCTTTTTCTGCAGGCTGTGCCTTCCCTTGTACTTCATTATCATGTGCCTATACGTGCTTCCATGTTTCGTGACTGGACCAGATTCCAAGACGTTCTTCGTGAGTCTTTACACCGAAGTCGGCGAACAGTGGTGGCGTATGCTTATCCAGATCAGAAATTTCTCAGTCCCATCAAGGAGGTGAGTATGATAGGTGGTCAGCCTAATACAAGGTTTCAAACTGCGATCGCAACTGCCGCAATCTGTTCTCTTAATCGAGCTTAAAATTGAGTCCTGGTAAGGTGTTTCAACAAACACAAAACTCTTGGGGCTATCTACGAAGGTATCGGGCACAGAAAGAATGATCGTATACGCGTCAATAGTATATTTTAAAGACCGATGGATACTGGCGCACGACTGCGATTCTCTCGGTTGCCCGTAAGTGCACACAGTTTTGTTTGTCCATACCTAACAACTCTGTACAAAAGCATTTTTCAACGGGAAAGAGTTCATGAAATCCATTTTTGTAGCGATAGCTGTAACGGTAGGATTTCGAGCCTTCAGTGTGACGGCGCCGCCACCCTGGAACTGCACCACAACCCCGTGGCTGCGCCGCCACGCTGTCACGTGGTGCGGAGCAGCTGCCGGCGGCGCGTCACCGTGGCTGATCATGTGGTTCGCACGTGGTTGGTCACGTGACCAGCCACGTGAGGCGGAGCAGCTCCTGCTGCTGGTGGCGCGGTGCGCCGGCGAAACCGAGCTGCAACAGCTGCGCGCATGCGCCGTTCCAAGTGGGACGAAGATGAAGAAGGGACGCCCAGCTAAACAGAGCGGCGAAAGACTGACTTTGCAATTAAACTGAGCAAGTTCCACCCGGCCAGCTGTAGCTATCGCGTTACTCGAGGCCTAACCAGAGCTAAACCCCCGCCAATTTTTTCATAGGTACTGTCAGGTTTCACTCTAACAATCAATATATCCGCAGAACTTTCGTGAGCAGTCATGCATTTTTTTTGCTATTAAAGTGTTTGCTGTCATCAGAAACGTTCCCTATGGGTTTTGTGTGGCAGTCTGAACTGCTCGATGCGAGAAATGGAAAAACCATAAAAAAAGATTTTTCTACCCATAGAAAGAATACTTTGAATATTTCTATAGCAGCAGTTTATACTATTTCAATATTCTAAAGTTTTGTCAGGAAACGCTGGACATCAGGATATGTTTCTTCATTCACGTAATACAATGGAAGACGATGCACGCTGGTTGTGCATCATGAGCGTGCGAAAGAAGAGCAGGATAGCATGTGTCGTCGAGCAGTGCACATGCACTCAGGAGGAATAGAAAGTTCTGCCAGATCGTGCGTGCAAATGTGGTGCACGGACCTGTTATGTGCGCCAACTTCAGTTCTCATGAAGAAGCCCAAAATGTGTTCGAACACATCAGTGTTAATGCGTTAGCATCAGGATGGTTGTTTGAACTAAAAGCCGGCGTCCGACGTTTGTAGCACAGAAAGGTAAGCGGGAAACAAACTTCCCATACTCATGAACTGGAGCGGAATTCGAACGCGTGACGCCGCGAACAGATCCTCTTCACTTGCCGATGCTTTAGACGAATCGGCCATGGCCGCAGCATTTAGCCTCGCGTGTTTACTGACAGCCTCTCGTTCTACTAACGCAAAGGCACGCGGCCTCTTGCACGCACAAGCCCAAGTTCAAACGCGTGGCCTGTTTGATGATGAGGATGATGATGGATTTTTATGCCGCAACGGCATCTATGGCCAAAGAGCGCCATAACACAAGGTACTTTCTTTTTCTCAAGGTGGGGTTAAGGACACATTTCCCAAGCATTTCGCCCTAAATAAGCCGAGCATCAGGCAGGGGAAAGTTTGTACCCCCTGTATCGCCGGCGGGTACCCGGCGGCACTGGGGATCGAACCTCGCACCTCCCGCATATGAGACGGATGCTCAACTACTGGGCCACCCCTGCAGTAAAACGTGGCTAGCTTGAGATCTATCCTTGATGGCACTTGATCAAGCGCTTGATCCAACTAATGCGCCTCCATAGCATTTTCTGTCGACCAAGGCTGGGCTACTTAAGTGAAGAAGTGGAAGATAGGGTTGCGGGACGACGTATTGCGCGGGCCTTGCCACGAAGCTAAGATACCACAGACGGGCGTGGTCTCACTGGGCGGTGACTGTTCGTATCACTAGCTTCTGATTGCTTGATTGTCTTTCGCTTTTGCAGGGCGCTTGCAGGTCGCTAGGGGCGCATGTCGACGTCCTCTCCTGGCCAGGGGAACTCCCCCTGGTCGGCCAGCCTCCCCCCTAACCAACTCCCCCTGGACGCCTTCTTTCGGGGTGGCGTCGGCACTATTCTCGTGGACTTGGTTCCATCGGATGGTGGCGCCATTCGACTCAATAACCCGGATGCGGTTCAGACTGCGCTGCAGGCGATTACGCCTCACTTCTTAAAAATCTGTGATGTCCGGCAGTACGGTAGAGGAGGCGTGGTGTGGAGGTCGGCCGACCAGGCCTGCATCATGGATTTGTTAACGTGCACAGCTTTTGGAAGCCAGTCGGTTAGCGCATTTATACCACCGCACTTGGCGTGCTCTAAAGGTCAGGTGCGAGGGGTTTACCCACGCCTTAGCCCTAAGAAAACGCTAGAGAAACTCTCCTCCGCAGGGGTGATTTCTGTACATCGGTGCACTCGGGTCGTCGAGGAAACAAAACTTCCAACTGAAACGGTAATTGCCACTTTTGCGGGTCTCTCCTGTCCATCTGAGTTGAAGGTGTGGCCCCTGGTTTTCAGGGTCGATCCGTATTCTTCAAGGCCACTTCAATGCGGCAACTGCTGGAGGTTTGGCCACAGCGCGAACGCCTGCAAGTCGAGCTCAAGGTGCAGTGTGTGTGGTGGTAATCATGACCGTGAAGGAAGGTGTTCAAAAGATGAGATGTGTTGCTTGTGCAGCGGTAGTCACTCCGCCACATATTCTAATTGTTCTGCAATGGCTGAGGCGGTTAAGGTGCTGGAAGTGTTAGAAAAGCGCCGGTGCTCAAGGCGCGAGGCTATGGCTATTGTTAAGGAAAGGACGCACGGGTACTCAAGTGTGGCAGCACGGCAGACGACTGCGGTTGTGGATTCAAGCCTGTCAGATGCGATTGCTACAGCGGTTGAAAAGGCAATGGCCAAGGTCATGGATCGGCTAGTGAATTCAGTAACAGAGTGCATATCGCAAGTCATGGTGGCGCAAACGACCTCTTCAATAATGACCTCCAATGCTGCGTTGAAGTCATCCGTGGATCCCGCAGTACCTACTGAACTCAGTGCGGAGACGCCTTCCCTTGTTTCAATGCAGCCGCAAAAAGAGCGCGCGCCTCCAACTCATGTACCTGAAGTCACGACCGGAGCATTTGATGGGTGTGTTGAGCTGATGGAGCTTGATGCTCGAGCTCAGAAACGTAGCCGGTCTCCTTTGGCCGTTGCTGGTCCGTCTAGCTCCCCTCAATCCAAAACAAAAAAGAGTAATTCAGGAAAAACTGGTCACCACAGCATTTTGGAAAAGGCAGTTGCTCCTGCAGATCTCTCGGCAGAATAGGGTCTCTGAGAGTGCTGCAGTGGAACTGCCGTTCCATTCAATCAGCCTTCACTGATTTAGTAACTCTTTCAAATCAATTTTCTCATGTCATTGCACTTCAAGAAACCTGGTTGTCGAAAGAGTTTTAATTTCAAATGGAACATTATCGAATTTTTAGAATGAACCGCCCATCAAGGGGGGGCGGTTTGCTTCTGCTGGTTTCATCCAGATTCTGTCACAAGGCACGATTGGTGTTTCAGCGTGTGGACGCTCATTGCGAAATTTAGGCAGTGGATCTTTCAGTTCCTGGTTTCCATCCCATTACTGTCGCAAATGTATATTTTCCATCTGGGGTTCATGACACACGGCCATTAGATTCCTTACTCTCTATCAGCAGATCACATGTGTTGCTTGTTGGGGATTTCAATTCGCATCACTTGACTTGGTGTTATCGAACAGACCAGTGCGGTTTGCGTTTATGGGATTGGGCTTGTGTGAATAACCTAAACTGTCATAACTCGGGTTTTCCGACCTTTCTCCGTGGGCACTCCCGATCAGCATTGGATTTAACGTTTTCAACCCCAGGGGTAGCAGTTTCCTCCTGGACTCCGGTTGACTCTGCAACAAACAGTGACCATTTCCCACTCACTTTTGACATTGTGTGTCCGATGACTTCTATCGGCGGATTCAGTTGCACCCTAGTCGATTACAACAAGCTCAAAAGTTCACTCAGTTCAGAACTACACTCTTTGCCGAATTTGTCTCAGGAGAGCAGGGTGTTAGGCTTATGCTCTATTTTAGATCGGGTACGGAGGCAATCAGAGTTTACAGTGTGCGATAGCATTGGCACTTCTCTGAGCCCTTGGTGGAATGCAGAATGTTCAAAGGATTATAGGCGGCGCAAGGCAGCCTGGAAGAAACTTATTCATAATCAATATCCCCGGAATTGGATCGATTATAAGTTTCTTCCAGCTACCTTCAAGCGCACAGTCGCTAGGGCAAAAGAAAAATATGATGAAGAGAATTATGACCATCTATCAAAATCTAATGACAGACAAGCCTTGTTTCGCTTTCTGAGGTGAAGGAACAGGCTGCCACCGCCTCACAACATTCCCTCTAATGTGCTGACTCCAGTAGAGCTTGCCAGGTCATTAGAAGAAATTGGCAAAGGCTTGGAACACCGTTATTCGGCTGCGCTCTCTCGCCCACAACTGCTTGGGAATCACTATGATGATTTCCTTAATGTCTCGGTTTCTGAGCTCTCCCAGGTGATAAATCGGTTACCTTCTGCAGCTCCTGGTCCTGACCGTGTCACCTCTGCGATGATTAAAATACTGTTCGACGAATCCCCCAATGCTATATTGGAGCTGGTAAATTACTCTATTAGAACCCCATGGAGCCCAGATGTATGGCGTGTTTCCAAAATTATCCCGGTGCTTAAAAAGCCAGGCGAAGGGTTGGTCTTAGGACAACATTCGACCAATTTCATTGACATCGAATCTGGTCAAATTGGTTGAACGCGTGCTGTATGGACGAATCATGCCCATTATTACTGAAAAGGGACTACATAACCCCTGTCAGATTGGTTTCAAGCCTGGGTGCTCTATATGGTGTGCGCATACTGACCTCGAAAGCCGTGTACGACTAGCGCGCCGGCGTCGACAGTATGCTGCGCTGGTAACTCTAGACATCTCGAAAGCATATGACAGTGTCGAACATGGGCCTCTGATATACAGGCTACGGGCTCTGGGCTTGCGAAGTTATTTTGTGGAATGGGTGTCAGCTTTCCTGGCTGACAGAGAATTTTATTGTTGTCAACGCGGAGTGTCTACAAGGAAATTTCATCAATCTAGAGGTGTGCCTCAAGGTGCAGTTCTCTCCCTTGTTCTATTCAACCTCTTACTCAGTTCGATTCCGACTTCCCCTGACGTGACTACGTACGTGTATGCAGACGATATAGCTTTATTTGCTGCTGCGAGTGATTTACATTCTGTGCATATGGTTTTACAGTCATATTCAAATTCCCTTGACCGATGGTTATCTGAATTACACTTAAGTCTTAATGTAAACATTTGCGCTTTGTTACATTTTCCGGTTACTCAACAGGTACACATTTCATTGTCTTATCGTCATCATGTCATTCCTCAGGTATGTTCCCTAAAGTATCTCGGGGTAACTTATGACTCCTCTCTCTCTTGGCGGTCACATATAGATCATGTTGCTGCGAAAGGGATTCGGGCGGTAGGCCTTCTGCGAAGGATGAGTAGCTCTCGCTGCGGTATGCGCAGACATGCTCTTCTGCTGATTTACAAAATGTATATCCGGCCAATCTTGGAATTCGGTTGCGTTTTGTTTTCTGGAGCAGCTGCATACAAACTGCGCCCACTTCTGCTCTTAGAGCGAGAAGCTCTGCGCCTGTGTTTGGGTCTCCCTAAATACGTGGAAAACAATGTTTTGTATCTGGAAGCGCGGGTTTCGCCTTTTGACAGTACAAACGTTTTTAAAGTTTTGCGACTCGGAGCAGCATGCATCCGAGTTGATCTTCCTAGGGCAGCGAGCGGAGTTCTTGGGTGTCGGATGGTCTCGCCTTCAAACTCCCCAAATCTGTTTCGTTGAATCTTTGCTGGGCCCACTCAACGTGCGAATACCTGAAATTGTTCGGGTGCGGTCCATCCCCGCAACTGTGTCTATCATCTACGATGACATTTATCCGTGTAATGCAAAATTACTGCCTTTCTCATGGTTAAATGGTATGTTGCAGGGTAATTTGTCGACCTTCAGCTCACATGTTGCAATTGCGACTGATGGCTCGGTGTGTGCAGAAAAGGCAGGTGTAGGTATTTACTCCCAGTCCCTTGACTGGTTTTTTCTCTCCGTCTCCAAGATTTCACTCCTATCTATCTGGTTGAGTTTCTAGCAGTGGTTCTCGCTCTGCGCAAGGTACCAATTTCTTTATCAGCGGTAATAATAATTACGGACTCGTTATCTTTATGCACTTCCCTCTCGGCGTCCACTGAATCGCAGCTCTTTCGGATACTAAAATTCCTTATCCCTCCACACATCACATCAATTCGATTTCTTTGGGTTCCTGGGCACAGGGGTCTTCTATTAAATGAATCAGCTGATGCTTTAGCGAAGGCAGCCCTGAGTGGACCGATTGTTGACCCGCTTCCAACAACTGCTTACATCACGGCGGCACGCTTTCGACGGTACACTGTAATGAACGAATTGGGCGCATCAGCGCTTACTTCCTTGGACGACTTCCAGCACCTACTGTTCCCTTGGAGAAGCTCAGTCTGGCGATCGCGCAATCTTGAAGTTTCCTTCAAGAGACTTCGTTGCCGGGTGCCGCAACTAAATTTTTGCCTCTACAGGCCTGGTCTGGTGATCTCCCCATTGTGTCCGTACTGTGCGGAGCCGGAAACAATAGAGCACTTTCTTCTTTTTTGCCGTCGCTACTCATCGATTAGGAGGCGACTATTAGAAGTTCCAATACAGAATCTCAATTTGCGCCTGTCTTCTGCGGTTGTTCTGTCTCTTGGCGCTTCTATGCTTGGCCATACCAATGGGAATGTTTGCTCTGCAGTTCAAAATTATCTCCTAGAATCAAAACGTCTACCATCATGAGCTTTCGTCCTGCCCATCCCATTATCAGCTTCTGTATTTCGGTTTTTACAACCACTTATAGTAATCCCTACCCCTTCTTTGCCTCAATTTTAGTTTGTATGACCCCCCTAACCTCCTGCAACCACCTCGGCTACGTAAACTGTGCGATCCAAATTTTGGTAGGTCATCCCATGCTTGCCACATGCAACTTGTCATTTAAATAGTCACCGCCTGGTTATGGCCAATCCCCCTTGTGGGTATGTGCCATTGTGTGAGGTCAACAACAACAACAACAACAACAACAACAACAACAGCAACAACAACAACAACAACAACAACAACAACAACAACAACAACAACAACAACAACAACAACAACAACAACAACAACAACAACAACAACAACAACAACAACAACAACAACAACAACCTGATAACGTTCGCCAAACACTCAGGGTGTGCCCAATCCCTCGCAACGTGGACCCTAATCTGCACGCAGGGAGAATGGCTGCGAGAGCAGAGTATGTAGAAAAGCACTTAGCTGAAAAAACAAACGTAGTATACACAAATGTGGCTTTGCATCAATGGAACAGAAACACGAAGGAACACAGAGTAGTATCGGTGGTGGTGAACCATCAAGGGGACCTAGTCACCAGTATATCACAGAGCGGCTGCAGAGTATTCGAGGGGGAAGAAGGTGCTGTTGCGCTAGCAGTAGCTGTAGGATACCGCAGAAATAAATTGCTCACAATAATCACTGACTCCAAAGAAGCATGCAGGCACTACACTAATTTTAGGATCAGCAAGGGCGCGCTACGCATCATCCTCCAGGCGGGACCGCCGAACAAAGAAATTCAGCACAAAATTTTCTGGGTGTCGGGGCACACCGGAGTGACTGGGAATCAGAGGGCCGACGATCTAGCTCATGAGCTTACCAACCGAGCAGATACATCAAGTGACCCTGAGCCCACCACAACGGTGGAATCATCGTACGACGGAAATCCTTAATCACTACAGAGGACAGAGGTTGGCGTATCCTCCACCACACCAGCTATTAACGCAATATGAGGCAGTCGGTTGGCGTAGACTGCAAACAGGAAGCTTTCATAACTTACACATACTTCACAAGATGTTTCCGAACCAGAACGCAGACACATGCAAGTGGTGTGGAGCCACCCCCACTTTATACCATATTACATGGGAGTGTAAAAACAATTATTCATTCCATAAACTAAAAGAGCCCAATGCGGAACAGTGGGAGAGCCCGCTCACCAGCAGCGTGCTGGCGGTCCACAAAGGACTGGTCCAGCATGCGTATGAGGTAGCAAGACTCAGTGGGGCCATGAAATAAGGGCACCACCCCTGGGAGACTCGGAACTTCAACATGAAGACACTCGGGTCCCGCTGAATCGACCAATTTTTGGCGCCAATAAAGTTTCTCTCTCTCTCTCTCTCTCTCTCTCTCTCTCTCTCTCTCTCTCTCTCTCTCTCTCTCTCTCTCTCTCTCTCTCTCTCTCTCTCTCTCTCTCTCTCTCTCTCTCAAAGAACTGGCAAACATGACAAGCAGCTTTTCTCCGTGCGTTTTAAACTTGTAGCCATGTAGGAAAACAAGTTTTTTTTCTTCCTCTGTGCTGGTCTGCAGCTCCTGCGCTGTGACACTAGGGGGCGCAGCTTCGCGAAGAGGGCACAATGAACCCCCGGCGCTGGGGGCTTTACCTGCGCACCAGCTAGTTTGCATGACTGTGCAAAGAGGGCGCCGCGAGTCAATGCACTCACGAAACCGGAGCCTACATGCTGACGTATTGCCCTGTGTATGAATCGCATTTATCGCCTGTCAATTTTTTTTTTCAGAGCAGCATTAATAAAGCAGCGGAGTGACGCGAAATGAAGAGAAGGTTAAATCAGGCGCACATCGGGTGGTCTTCTTTGGACGTGGGAAGCAGGAAAACGTAATAACGTTGAAGCGCAGCTTCATCATGATCTTTGCTGGTGCTACTATAAAGTTTTAGAGTGCCAGCCGAACAATAGAAAATTAGCTTTTGTTCGGCTAGTTGGTATTCAAATTTCGCTTTTTTACAGAATTTCGCCTCCATCGAAATTCGACCGCCACGGCCGGGATCGAACCCGTCTCTTTCGGGTCAGCAACCGAGCGCACAACCACTGAGCCACCGCGGCGGCTCTAGTGGTCACTGTAGATGAACTTCCCAAAATGCTTGATTGCGGTGGCCAGGTCGACATGATTTTTTTAAATTATTCTAAAGCCTTTGATAGAGTCCCTCATCATGAACTAGTAACAAAAATTAAATTAATAGTCATTCCGGGTCAAATAATTAACTGGGTCACGTCATATTTATCAAAACGAAAGCGGTTTGTCTAAATCGATGGAGCCACCTCTCGATTCTTAGAGGCCTACTCAGGTGTACCTCAGGGATCGGTTTTGGGTCCAGTATTCTTCAATATCTATATAAACGACCTCACAGAAACCCTCGAACCCTCTGTGTCCGTAAAGTTGTTTGCGGATTATTTTAGTATATTTAATACTGTCAAATATTTGTCTGGCCCGCTTACTTTGAACGCCGATCTACAATTATTAGCAAAATGGTGTAACGAATGGGAAATGGTTATTAATTTTGCCAAAACAGTTCCTCTCTGCATCAGTAAAAAGATTACGCAGCTTAATTTTACACGCAACATAAATAACAATGCCATCAGAGATGTAAAAGAATATAAGTATCTAGGTGTCACAATAACATCACGGCTCAAATGGATGAAACACATCGATAATATATGTTCCTCCGCCCGCAAATAGTTAGGACTTCTTATGTTTTGGATGGGCGGTTGCCCTAGTGCCCTAAGACTGAAGGCATATAAATCAATTGCAAGGCCAATTCTCGAATATGCCTGCATTGTAGGCGAACGCTACGCTACATATGACACCCAAAAACTAGAACAAATGCAACGTCTTGTGGCTCGCTTTATTTTAAACCGTTACAGGCGCCTAGGCTCTCCTTCCGTCTTGCTGAAACTTGCAGACTTAGAACAACTTGAAGATAGAAGAAAGCCCGTCTGAATTTCCTTCATTCATTATAGTTTTCTCGACTTGGTATTTGACCCGAAAATCACATCGCTAATTATTCTAGACGAGCCTCGAGCCACAAGCGTACCCTTAGCCTGGAACCTATTTTTTCACGCACAAATACATACAAGTTTTCTTTTTTTACAGGAACAGTTTTTGAATGGAATGCTGTACCGCAGAACTCTCCGTTGCTTTCCAATCATTCTTGATATATTCACTGCTGGCTTAGTAGCTGCACTGTACCCGCATTTTCAATTGTGTTTTTGCATTGTTTATTTTGTGCCATCTATATTGTTCAGTACTACCGTGCTTGCTTTGCTTTTCCCCTGTATGTATTTCCCTCTCCTGCTTGGACGTACAGCATGTCCGCAGTATTCAATAAATAAACAGTGAGTGAAATAGAACCTCCCGTTAATTCTTAATAAGTATCAGCAATTTACCAGCCCCAACCTTAGCCAGTTCCGACAGAATATTGGTCGCAGTACATTTTGCTGGTTAATATTTCTTTCCTCTAATACTTGGGTAATTTCATTAATTTTTATGAATATTGCAATTATGTGCTATGCAAACTTTTGTGCGTGTGTGTGCGTTTCTTTATATAACTTTTCTTACTTTGTATTGCACTCTAGTTATTTAATTTCATCAGCATTAAATTCAATAATCTATCATATCTTCGACTTCTGATCTCTACACTGCTCCAAAACTGTACACATGTCTTATACCTATGCCAAACAAGTAAATTTAATGCCAGTAAGTGCTTACTACCTTGTGGTTTAATGGCATTCGCGTGGTGTCACACGCGAAAATTTAATGGCAATAACCTTACTGCCATTCGTAGCTTACTGAGTTCGCCACAACACATTCGCCTGAGCAATGCGTACTCTCGACCCCTTTCCACGCGCAGAAAAACATGTAAATATGTCAGTAACAACTTCATATTAAGTAGAAAACAGTCTGGAGATAATTTTAAGCTAGATGAGGCACCGCTACTGCATTTTCGATGCGAATGGCGCCATTTAGATTGGCACAGAGACTCTCGGATTGCACAATGACCACAAGGCTACTTTTTCGACTTGTCACCCAAGAATTGTGCATTTTGTGCAAAATGGTTTTATATTACACATAGGCAACTTTGCCGAGGTTTTGTGCTCATTAGCACTGCTCGTAATCAAGGAACATTTTTGACCCGCTTTCAAGCGTTATCGTCATCGCGATGTACTATCGCCAGCAAAAGTTAACCAGATCTGGGTGTGCGGAAAAAAAAAATTATTCCGGCGCAGTCCCGTAAGCCAGTTTCCTCTCATGTACAATAAGCGTTTTCCCAAGAAGTCGCGCCTCGGAAACATTTGCTGCCGATAGTACGTATAATGACATTAAATCTGGACGTGCAGCAGCAACTCCAAAAATAATGGCGTTCACAAACTTAAGGCATTAAACATTTACTGGAATTTCTCCCGCGCGTCTCGCACGGGTATTAGTTGTAGCCAAATTTGTGACTTCCACATCTCTGCTTTATATTTATGTTTCTGTGCTTTTATGTTGATGTCTTGAATACTTCATGCTATGCCCTGATTTCTAGTGCATTTGGGCACTGGGCCTCGTCCACCTGTCCACCTGACAACAGCAGCTTTTAGCCCAAGTGACTCACCATAGTATTTATGCAAAATTAATAATTGGAAATTGAGTTAAATTGAAGCTATTTGGCACTTATGGTGATAATTCAACCGACAAAATGTTCTTGGGGGGCCACTGTTGATTCTGGCAGCGCACAAAGACAAGGACTACCTGCAGAGGCCCGTGTACTGTGCGATGTCAGTGCACGTTAAAGAACCTCAGGTGGTCGAAATTTCCGGAGCCCTTCACTGCGGCGTAGCTCATGGCCTGAGTCGCTTTGGGACGTTAAACGCATATAAACATAAACCAAACCAGTGACCACTAGATGTGTTGTTGTGGAGAATCCTGGACGGAAGCAATTTTGTGCTTTGGTCATTATTCCAGTCTGGTCTGAAACATTGTTGAGGTATTTGGTTAGTACGTGTTCTAGCACTTTGCAGGAGGTAGAAATCAGTGAAATAGGGCGGTAATTACCAACTTACAGTATGTTGCCACTTTTAAAAACCGGAACCACGCGGGAAATTTTCCATTCATCTGGTACTAAGCCCGATTCAAGAGACTTATTCAATATTTTTATCCGAAACCTGGCTAGTATTTCAGCGTACATTTTAAGAAAGGTAGTGGGAATATTATCGGGACCGGGGGATTTCTCGGGGTCTAGCCGCGGGAGTAGTTCTACTATTCCTTCTCTGCTTATAGTAACTCTTCTTTCGAGACTGTTCAGACAGCAATCATTAAACGTTGTATTAGATTTGGTAAACACGCTTTGGAGGTAAGTATTGAAAGCATCGGCAATCTCCTTTTTACCTGTAATGGCAGAGTCGTTGACAATAATCTTATCAAGTTTTCTAGTTTCTTTGTTTGAGAGAAACTGCCAAAAGTTACTGGGATTTTCCGCCACGAAACCACCAAGCGTCTCAACAAAGTAGCGCTGCCTAGATCTTTGTATCTGTGACGCAAGCGTAGCTTTTAGGCTGCTAATGATAGAAATGAGAGCGCTTTTTTGTCTCCAATATGTTTCAGCTTGCGTTTAACGTGAATTATCTCTCTAGTTTTCCAAGGACTTCTCCTATCTATCTTCTTTTTTCTATCTGGAACAAAGTTGTACAGGCAGAAGTTGCTGAGAGTTATAAACCTTACCCAAAGTGTATTAACATCACCACTGTTGAACGATTGTAGTGAATTTTCTAAGTAAGAAACAATGCTAGGATGGTCCGCTAAAGCAAAAATTTTTACCGTTACGATCCTGGAAGCAATCTTCAGGGATCGCGGGGAAGTGAGCAACAAAAAATTACGAACTTATGGTCCGAGATTCTACCATGCACTTCAGTAGTAGAGTTTGTTATGCCATTTGGACAAAGGATTAGGTCTAACACTGAAGCTGTTGATTCAGTTACGCGAGTGGGGAGTAGAACCACCTGCTTAAGATTATAAGCTAACAGCATGTCCAGAAGAGTGTCTGCACATGGTACTTCATGCGTGCCAGCAGTCAGCGACTCCCAGTCGACATTTTGAAGATTAAAATCACCTGCTATTATCATGTTGTGTTTTCGGTATTTACCTAGCTGATCATACTGTTTCAACATAAAGTCATGGTGAACTCCAGGCACTCTGTAGACAACAGCGATAACAATAGGATTACCACAAAAGTCAATTAGACAAAACACACTTTCATGCTCACTGTCGATGGGAGGCAGAGCATAAGATGATAATTCATATTTAACCAGAATGGCAACTCCGCCTCCCCTCGATAAGCGATCCTTACGGTAGCCAATGTAAGAAGGTGGGAAAATGCAACTGTCAAGCCCATGAGGCTGCAGCCAAGTTTCAGAGATAACCACCACATGAGGATCGTAAGAAACAAAAACATGCTCAAGACGTTCCTGCTTGTTGCACACACTTCGCGGATTCAAACAAATACGGCGAAAATCTTTCAGCTCAGTCAACCCGTTATTGTCAAGGCCTCAGGGCTCTTCTGACTTATTCGTGCTACACAACAGCACCCTGCAGTTCTTTTCATCGTCCCACGCATAAATGGCGTCATTTATCAGCAGTTTGTCTTGGACCAGCTTTGCTTTATCATTAGGGTGACGATCGTCTTCAAAGGACTGCTACAATTTCTTCCTTTTCTGCTGAGTGATGTATGAGTAATCGTGCGAAACCGACACCCCAGAATCCTTGAGTATGTAACAGTTTTAAAAGATTGGAAGCTTTTCGTTGTAGTTAAACACGCGGAAAAATACTGCCCGAGGTCGATCCTTGCGGGGTTTGCCAATTCGGTGGATTCGTTCAACTGTGCTCACTTAGTCGCCTAGTTTATCTTTACATACTTTCTGGAGGACCTTTTCTTCTGAATCAGCTCTCGTTTCTTTTGGGCTTTCTTTTATACCAAACACCACAACGTTGTTCTGGCGAGCGGGGTCCTCGTAATCCATCATTTTCTTGCCTTGTGTTGCCAAGGTTTTTTGCAAATGCTTCACCGATTCCTCAAGTTGCCGTATCCTTTCTTCGTTAGCTTTGCATAATTCCAGAACCTCGTCTAGTTTGGATAGTTTTGAGTTTATCTCAGAAAGTGTTGCATCCCGACTCTCGCTGCCTGCCTTCATTACCTGCAATTCTTCCAGGATTATGCTCAATGTTTTCTTTTGTCCGGGACCTGGATTAGGCTCAACGTCCCCGCACACAAGAATCAAGAGAACTGACCGGCAGTCAACAATCATGAAAAGACACTTCTGAGTTTGTAAATGGCGCGGAAATAGGTAATTAACCATAAATCAGAGCTGCATGTAGAGGCTCATATTTCCAGCAGCGCGAGCACATTCAAGGAAAGAAGAGGTGGATAGGATCCGCCTCTCCCTATCCTCCTCTTCATTCTTTGAATGTGCTAGCGCTGCTGAAAACATGGTCCAACATCATAGCCTGAGGTAATAAACCTCGCTTAAAAAAATCTAGCCAGAGAGCTTGTGTCATTCGTGTAAGGCTGTTATGTACTGCTATATTGTAAGGAGGTGATTGACGAAGTAAAATGTCTGACAGGGCCTTACGATAAATTAGATGAGCGAAACTTACGAAATTCATAGAAATTTTGTATGAGGACAATATTGTAATGAAGAAATTATTGTTCCGTGGAAGTAGTCAATGATAACTTCGTTGCGCACAATCTTTTTTGTAAGGTGTGGATCTTTTTATTGTTACCTTTGGTTGTCGCTAGCCACACTAAATTGCAATAATTACAGTATGAGTAGAACAGTACACTATATATTTGGATTTTAGTATGAACTCGGAGAATTGAATGACATTTCGATAAGGCCCCGGTTGTTTTGAAAAGTTTTGTGTAGATGCTGCCAATGCGAGAACCCCTCGTTAATGTTTGGGAAAGCGTCGCTTCTATAATCTCGTGTTCCTTTACAATCGCAATTTACTACCCTGGGCATTGAATAAGATCGCGCACATTTACTATTTTGTTTCTTGGCCGAAAATAATTACTTTCTATTTGCCAGATTAATCTTTGATAGGCTCACCAGAAAAAAAAAAACAAATATTCGAGCAGGTCATTACACCGTCTTGGAGCTTATTTTGATCTGGACCAGATACGTTAATGCCACTATCATCGGCGTAAAGGTTTCTAATGACACACCTGCTCACTAGCATGCAGTGTTGAGGCTATGGATATACTCAGTGCACCTTTATTCGCCAACAAGCAACGCGCTTTTGTTGCCGCCTATGGGTTTCGTGCTCGGCTGGAAACCTGAAGGTCCTTGGCTCCACGCACCTCGGGAAGAAATTTTTTTCATTGCTGATTGCTTAATTGGAAGTTTTGTGGACCACTTTTCTTGAACGTCCGCAACGACGCAGGATTTCATCGCTAATGGGCCATATAAGGCTTTAACTTAAAGTGCGCATTGACCTCTGTAGCGAAGATATTAGCTGAAGAGGTTAGGGGTGTTTCTGGAATTCCTCGAAGGGATAATTTGTGTACAAAAATGCTATGATTGAGTGAATCACAGGCCATGAAATACTTGATGAATGAGCCGAGAGTGGACCGCCTATTTTTTATATTTTCTAAATTGTTGGCAAAGCCTTCTCTTTCGGCCCCCGTTTTCTAAACCAAAAATGTGCATCAGTAAAAAGCCTAATCCCGTCAAACAATTTTATTAATATAAAATACAACATTTTTCTTAGCCTTTCGATGATGTCGGCATTGAAGATATTGGCCTGTAATATTTAGCATCGTTTCTGTCGCCGCCATTGTGTATAAGAGTTACTCAAGATTTCTTCATTAGGAAGTTAACCATCCCTAATGATCAAATTAAAAATATAAGCGAGAACATGAACAAGGGACTGTGAAACATTCTTAACGGTCTTTGTTTGAAAATGATTAATGTTAATACCTTATCTGTTGTTAAGTTTCATGAATGTTCTGGAGACTTCTACCTCGGTTGCTGGGGGAAAAAAAACTGATTAGAGGGCGATTGATTGAACGCCCTGTAAATGAGGCACTGCGATCTTTCATGATGCAATAGAGACATACTTTATCGACGTGATCAATCAGCGCTTACCCGGAAAGTTCACGATTATTGAATGTTATCTAATCAAGCACGTTATTTTTTTAACTACCTCTAGGAGCTTGTTGATCTCTTTCCAAGTTGCTTACGCTATTTCGTTCGCTACATCAACGAATAGATGATAAAAATAGACAGCATCTGCACATCGAAGTTAACTGTTTAATTTATTTCATGCTGTTATGAATTCGTCCCGCGCTTTCAGTGTGCGCGGATTTAAGAATGCACACTCTATAAGACACCCTACTCTAAGTACCGGCGACAATATCGCTGCCACTATTGTTTCCGTTTATCCGTCCTTGAGAAGGACAGGAGAAACAAAAAGAAAGGTTTCTAATGAGAGGTATGAAAGTGGACAGTCTATTTCAGTGCTTTGCTTTTGATCATGCTTCGCTGTTTACTTTTGGGTCATTTTTCATTCCTGTACGACAAAAGCGAAGGCTTAGACTAACAACAATCCTAATCGCCGGGGTCAGTGTCAGCGCCTTGCCATAAAAATGGTCAGCCGGCTCCTGTGTGTCTGTTCACATTTGATTCGTCCTAGCTTTTCGGTGCACTCTCAGTTTCTTTTGAGCAGGGTGTACCAAACAGCCCAAATATCTACAATCTCACCGTACATTCCTCTTTTTAATGGCGGCTAATGCTCAACCACACCTGGTACCTGCCTGCAGACTTCCAACTCTTCGTCGTCTCTCTTCTGACTTTGTTATTACTGAAAAGATATGAACCAATGTCGTGCCAATTTCTACCGGGAGGGTAATCAATAAGCCGCTCAATCTTAATGCAGTTGTTCTCGCCAGCAACCTGCGACGCACTGGCACTGCATTCTTATCAAGAAACGTTGATTTAGCTACGGCTGATTGAGCTCACATATTCATCGGGGGGGGAAAGGAAGAACAAATTTAAAAGCCGTTCAGTCGAATGAACCAAAACTCCCGAAGCCCAGATGCTCTGCTGCGCGAAGCCGGCGAAGATTATCGAAAAAAAAAAAAAACTCTCAGCGCGATTACGGTATTCGGTGATGCGTTCCGCTGTTTCTGCCGATTTCGGCGGCTGAACAATGAAGTTATGTTGGGATTTATGCATTTTAATGCACATTGAAGAATTAAAGCGGGCTAAAATTAGAGCTGTACCTTGTCGACGTCGGCGCTGAGCTTCTGACTCGACTCTAGCTAGCTTCGACAGCCTTTACAGCTGGATCTTGGCAGCGGCGGCGCGGCACGCTTAACCGATGTTTGTCTGCCACCGCGCCTTGTCTTGTCTTGTTGGGCGCCCGTCTAGGCTGCGGCAGGTGGTTGGTTCGAAACCCATTTTTTTGCGCATTTTGTTCCTTAACTGCGCGCCAAATGCTACAAATTGGGCATTGCGGCTTGTGTCATACATTTCGTGCTTAATATTCTTTACCTATCTGTGTAGAGCATTCTAGCCTTCGTTCCATCCTGTGACACGGATGGTGCAGCTACCTCTCTAAACACAAACGAGCAACTAATGTGCTGAAACATCGCAGATATTAATTTTGGCTGGAATTTGATTAGGTTTTGAAGTGGTGAAATCACATATAATTGGAGGCCCCCGGCCTGGCGCCCGGTTTTCTTTAGGGGTGTCCGCTTGGGAGAGGCTCCGTAAACCCCGCTGCGCCCCTCGCGGGCGAAGCCCCAGTTTTGGACAACCTCTCAGCCTGCTAAAGGTGGTGCCGCTTCGGCCAATGTGGCTCGAACCTTGATCATCTGCAGCAGATGCTGCTGCTGCTGCTGCAGCAGATCAAGAGAAGCTTGAACATTGATCTTGAACCTTCTCTCGAACCACGTTGGTCGAACGGGTACCACTTTTAGCAGGCTGCGAGGTCGTACGAAAATGGGGCTTGGCCCACGAGAAGCGCAGCGAGGTTTACGGAGCTTCTCCCAAGCGAACACCCCGAAAGCCGGGCGCCAGGCCGGGGGCCGCTTGTACCCATTTTTACCGGTGGGGGTCCGGCGGTGGGTTTCGAACCAACCACCTCCCGCAGCCGAGACGGGCGCCCATAGTTACCCATAACTCTATACACCTCTGAAACTCTATACAAAGGTGGTGCATGCGTGGGGTTGTCACGTGACCTGCTGCAACCACGCAAACCGCGACGTCGCCCAATCTGCAAACGAGCTATTTACGACTGTGCTGTGTAAGACGAAATAACTTGATTTTTCGTGGGCCCACTAAGGGCGTTATTCATTTTCTTTTGCCTGAGAGCAAGCTAAGTTAGAATTTTTGTAAGAAAGCTGTCACCCGCTGGTATCTCCCTCAGAAATATGGGGGATACATCTAAGGCTTTGAAGACTGATGCTGTTTGCTGAAAATGGTGTGCTGCCGTGATTTGGCGTTCAATTCAAGCCAACTTAACTATAAGTTGAGAAGTAGCGCAAGAGAAAGGGTACGCATGCTACACATTTGGCGGTATTTGTGACAGAAGTATCAGAGAGAAACAGAAAGAGAGAATATTAAGTTCCAACGCCCAGTCCGGCAATCTATCCATGTTTTTAACCCTCTTTTCTCAGGAAGGACGTCCGGGCAGACCCTGCATATCCGGTGTCTCAACGAGCAGTATCAAAAATTGCTAAAAATAAGGTGTTTGAGAGAGAAACAAATCAGTTTAAGGAAGACGCGCGGTGAACGTTATTCAATATAAAATTGCGCTGATTAACAAACTGATTGACAGAACTTTACTAACTTTTAAATCAGAGCGCCATGGTAGTACGTGGCAATGCGGAGTTGTTTTTACAGCCAAGGCGTAAGCCGATGCCATGTCCGTTTTTTTTTAAACGAAAAAAAGTCGTTTTCTAAAGCTATGAAGCAGGAGGAATTCTGAGATTTTTTTCGCCCAAAGCCCAAAACTTGGCGCTTGAGGCGCGCGGCAAGGTCAGTGCCAACGCGACGTTCGCTGGTGACGTGTTGATTGGTGCAAGAAAAAATGATGGTCATGGCAAACTGCATAAACATCATTTTCTAACAGCAGAGCTCAAACCTGGCAGTTCTAGATGTTTGTCAAAACAATGGTTAAAGAAAGAAGACATTCCCCCTTGCTTTGATTGGTTTTAGCGAGGGTTGGATTATGAGGTACAGTTAAGGTGCCCCTTATAGTGCGTAATTCTAATTTCGTGCCGTCAGTATACCTTATTCGTGTGAACAGGCGCATCCAATTATGTGTGATTTCACCACTTCAAGACCTAATCAAATTCCAGCCAAAATTAATATCTGCGATGTTTCAGCACATTTGTTGGTCGTTTGCATTTAGAGATGCAGCTGCACCATCCGTGTCACAGGATGGAACGAAGGCTAAAATGCTCTACACAGATAGGTAAAAAATATTAAGCAAGAAATGTATCACACAAGCCGCAATTCCCAATTTGTAACATTTGGCGCGCAGTTAAGGAAAAAAATGCGCAAAAAATTCTCAGAAAAGAGACGAGGAGGCAGGCGCTGGTGCTGTGCTGACCACCTTTCAGTCGTCATTTTTATTGCACCATTACGGTCACTGTTATTACTTTTTGGGCTATTACTATCACATGCTATTACTTTTTGCGGCTTTACTGTGGAGTATGCTGTATACCAACTAGGTAAGATAAACAGTCAATTTTATATCTTTTTTTTATTTTTACGGTATCTTTCTTATTTTTTATCTTTTTTGTAGGTCCGACGACCACGCACTTCAAATTCAGGAGCAGAGCATGTTTAAGGGGGAAATCGTGGGGCAAGTGCACCAGCAAAACGAAAAAAAAATCCTAAACAGGATAACGGAGAAGTCATGGTGTTCAATTCCTCGTCTGATGAGTAAGTTGTCTTGTATGTGAAAAAAAAGAAAAGAGGAAAACCCGTGAACCCTCACTATTTCTACGTGTTCTTTGCGCAGCCGGAAGACGCTGGCACTGTGTACGTTCGCTTTGCTGTCGCTGGTGGGCTGCACCATCGCTATTGCTGGTACTGACATTATGCCATTCGCGGTGTTCCCAGGATTCAAAAGGAAAGCTCATTGAAGAGTCACTTGCGCACCCTACGGCACTGTCTATGCGACTGATGTGGAGCGATGTTGTCTGTGGTCCTCTTCTCCTTTTCTATAGCATGTACAGGGCTTGTTACCCCGCTATGCCGCCGTCATTTGAAGTTTGGCGTCATCTGCAGCTGGCTGCATCAGGTGAAACACTTCTCAGCCGGAAAACGTTATCAGATTTTGATCGCTATCTAAAAAAAAGGGGGGGAGGGCAGTTGGTAACTGAGTCAGGCCATGCCCGTACTGTACCAATGCTTAGTTGATGGTGTGTTTATACAGTGTGTTTGAGCCAATCTGTCATTATCATCATCATCATCATCATCAGCCTTACTACACCCACTGCAGGGCAAAGGCCTCTTCCATATCTCTCCAATTAACCCTATCCTTTGCCAGCTGCATCCACCCTTTGCCTGCAAACTTCTTAATCTCATCCGTCCACCTAACCTTCTGCCGCCCCCTGCTACGCTTACTTTCTCTTGGAATCCACTCCGTTACCCTTAAGGACCAGCGGTTATCTTGCCTTCGCATTACATGCCCTGCCCAAGCCCATTTCTTTCTCTTGATTTCGACTAGGATGTCATTAACCCGTGTTTGTTCCCTCACCCACTCTGCCCACTGCCGATCTCTTAACGTTACACCTATCATTTTCTTTTCCATGGCTCGCTGCGTTGTCCTTAACTTAAGCTGAACTCTTTTCGTTAGCCTCCACGTTTCTGCCCCGTAGGTGAGTACCGGTAAGATTATGCTGTTGTACACTTTCCTCTTGAGGGAAATTGGTAAACTGCCACTCATGATCTGCGAGAATTTGCCATATGCGCACCACCCCATTCTTATCCTTCTAGTTATCTCCCTCTCATGATCCGGATCAGCTGTCACTACCTGCCCTAAGTAAACGTATTCCGTCACAATTTCTAGGCTCTCGCTGCCAATTGTGAACTGTTGTTCCCTTGCTAGGCTGTTGAACATTACCTTGGTTTTCTGCATGTTAATTTTTAGACCCATCGATCTGCTCTGCCTGTCTAACTCATTGATCATGATTTGCAGTTCACCTCCTGAGTGACTCAGCAAGGCAATGTCATCAGCAAATCGCAGATTATTTAGGTATTCTCCATTTATTCTTATTCCCAACTGTTCCCAATTCAGGCCTCGAAATACCTCCTGTAAACATGCGGTGAACAGCATTGGCGAGATCGTGTCTCCTTGCCTGACGCCCTTCCTTATTGGAATTTTATTGCTGACTTTATGGAGGACTATAGTAGCTGTGCAGTTGCTATATATATCTTCCAGTATTTTGACATAAGGCTCTTCTACCCCCTGATTACGCAATGCCTGTATGACTGCTGAGGTTTCCACTGAGTCGAATGCTTTCTCGTAATCAATGAAAGCTATATATAGAGGTTGGTTATATTCTGCGCATTTCTCTATCACCTGATTAATAGTGTGAATATGATCTATTGTGGAATATCCTTTACGAAAGCCTGCCTGATCATTTGGTTGATTAAAGTCTAGCGTTGCCCTGACTCTATTAGCGATTACCTTAGTAAATAGTTTGTAGGCAACGGATAGTAAGCTGATCGGCCTGTAGTTTTTCAAGTCCTTGGCGTCTCCCTTCTTATGAATTAAGATATTGTTTGCATTCTTCCAAGCTTCTGGTACAGTCGAGGTCATAAGGCATTGCGTATACAGGGTGGCTAGTTTTTATAGCACGATGTCCCCTCCATCCTTCAACAGATCTGCTGTTACCTGATCCTCCCCAGCTGCTTTTCTCCTTTTCATTGCTTCTAAGGCTTTCTTTACTTCATCTTTCGTTACTGGCGGGATGACGCATTCCTGTGCACTGCTGTCTTTCTCATTAACGCTCTGATTACATTGGCTACTGCACAGGTCTGTGTAGAACTCTTCGACTACGTTAACTATCTTATCCATATTGCTAATGACATTGCCCTGCTTGTCTCTTAATGCATACATTTGGTTTTTACCTATGCCTAGTTTCCTCTTCACTGTTTTTAGGCTATTTCCATTCTTCATAGCATGCTCGATTCTCTCCATATTAAACTTCTTATGTCGGCTACCTTGCGCTTATTCATTAACTTTGATAGCTCCGTTAGTTCTATTCTATCGGTAGGGTTAGATGCCCTCATGTTTTGGCGCTTCTTAATCAGATCTTTCGTCACCTGAGATAGCTTCCCGGTATCCTTTCGAACTCTCTTACCGCCTACATCTACTGCGCACTCCGTAATTATTGATGTCAGATTATCGTGCATTGAATGAACATCAAGGTCATCTTCCTCAGTTAAAGCCGAATATCTGTTTTGCAGCGCTATCCCAAACTCCTGTGCTTTCCCTCTTATGGCTAACTCGTTAATGGTCTTCTTCTTCACTAGCTTGTTCCGTTCCCTCTTCAAGTCTAATCTAAGGCTAGACCTTACCATTCTGTGGTCGCTGCAACGCACCTTTCCGAGGACGGCCACATCCTGAATGATGCCAGGTTTAGCGCATAGTATGAAGTCGATTTCATTTTTAATCTCACCATTGGGGCTCTTCCAGGTCCACTTCCTGTTTTCTCGTTTGCGGAAGAAGGTATTCATGATCCGTAAATTATTTCTATCCGCGAATTCGACTAATAGCTCTCCCCTGCTATTTCTAGAGCCTATCCCATAGTCACCTACCGCGTGGTCGTCAGCCTGCTTCTTGCCTACCTTCGCATTGAAGTCGCCCATCAGTACAGTGTACTGCGATTTTACTTTATTCATTGCCGATTCTACGTCTTCATAGAAACTTTCAACGGTCTGGTCATCATGGCTGGATGTGGGTGCGTAGGTCTGCACCACTTTCAGCTTGTACCTCCTATTCAGCCTAATTACTACAGCTGCTACCCTCTCGTTAATACTGTAGAACTCCTCTACGTTGCCAGCTATATCCTTATGAATGAGGAATCCCACACCTAGTTCTCGTCTATCCTCTAACCCTCGGTAGCACAGTATGTGTCCGTCCTTTAGTACTGTATACGCCTCACCTGTCCTCCTAACTTCGCTAAGCCCTATCACATCCCAATTAATCCCCGCTAGTTCCTCAAAAAGCACTGCTAGGCTAGCCTCACTAGCTAAAGTTCTAGCGTTAAGCGTTGCCAGGTTCAGATTCCAATGGCGGCCTGTCCAGAGCCAGAGATTCTTAGCACCCTCCGCTGCGTCACAGGTCTGACCGCCACCGTGGTCAGTTGCTCTGCAGCCGCTGGGGACTGAGGGCCGAGGGTTAATTGGTTTGATCATAGAAGGTTGTGGCCAAGTACTACACCAGGGTGGCCAAATCCTGCTCTGGTGAGAGAGTGCGTTGTCGGTTCTGGTCACCGAGATCAGGCCGCACTCCAGGCCTGGTTATGCAATTCCATCGACACGTGGATTTTTTTTTTAATACCCGGTGGAGAATTGCGCGGCACCAGGATTTGAGCCCCGGTCCTCTTGCACGCGAGGCGGACGTTCTACCTCTACGCCATCGCTGCCCCCAATCTATGCAAAGTGTTAAAAAAATAATAGGCTCTGCGAATGTTGGACCAGTCTAGATTATAGGCAGGTCGTTTTGTCCTAGTCAACACACATTATTGATTACCATCAGGACGAACTCGGTTGAGCCGAATTCTTGGATAAGACAAAGAATGCGAGAGAATTTGGTTGGTTTCACATACACAATGTAAAAAAAAATCATTTGACATTAACCGCTTCACGAGTTACTCGGCTAAGATTTCAGCGTCGCGAGCGTGTCACGAAATCAAGGCCTCTAGTATAGGCTTTGCGCGGTATACCAGGTTAACGCATGAATATTTAAATATCTTTCGAGGGATAACGAATATGGAATATGTTATGCATGACAAGAAGTAATTCTTTGTCGCAGAAATACTCGCTGTTTTCCTTCTTACAGATCCACAGTAAAAACTATGGGCGCGTACATGCGGCCTTTCTATCATGCCGTGTGCTACTTCGTGGGCTGCATGACATTCCTAGTCATGGATGACTTCTGTGATCGAAAAATGTCGAAGGTAAGCTGTCTTACGTTATTTGAGTGTCACTGACGCGCTTAAATTATGTAATTCGGGGAAAACTGCGATATTTTTCATCAAAGCGTCCTTTGAGTAAGAGTTGTGGTAGATCACACCGTAAAATTGACAAAGCACAAGCTGCACCCATTTGCACTGTGCAGTGCTCATGATTCTTGTGAAAGAAACGCCAAAGCCCACCAAAAAGTGTATGGTTCTTGCATTCCTACGCTATCCATTTGAACATGCAACTCTGTACACTGCGAAATTACCTCCCATCATCAGTTGAATAAGTTTCGCGTATGTGCAGCTGTTTAAAAACCATTCAAAAGTAATTAAAGCAAGCTGGAGAAAAGACTACTCTCTTGGTGGCTCTAGGCTCCCGGTAACAATGCTGCTTCAGTGCATTTTTTGGCGACAAATTATCCCCCCCCCCCCCCCAAAAAAAAAAGTCATTTGAACGCAGCATTCAATTTCAGTTACATGTAACATTTGGTTCTCTTACCTCAACAGCAAGCACATCATGTTCACGTTGCAGTCCCAGGAATTAATTTTACTGCGCCAACAGTGAAAGATGTCATTAAAAGAAATACACAACAGGAGCTCTGTCTGGCAATCAAAATTTATTCCACCTGCAACTCATAAGATCAAACCCACCGCCCATTGATAAGAGAAGCAGGGAGGAAGCAAACTGCCTGAAAAAAAGAACCAAACCCCCCAAAAATGCGAAGGAAGCCCATGCGTGCTGAAGTAGGCCTCCAAAAACTGCAGTTAAGTTTTTGTCGAAGCGTCTGAAGGGTAGCTCACCTATCGTGAAGACGGAAATGTCGACGCTTCAAGAAGTTCCGCGACAGGGGAGTCAGGCCAGAGAGATTGTGCCACATGTGGTCACATTTAGTTGCGAGGGGTGGGGCAAAGTGGGTGGGCCCTCTGAGGGCTAGAGCTGATGTAGCTCTCATTTCTGTTTCGCAAGGAGGGAGCAAAGCATGGAAGCTGGAGATATTTTTTTCATTTTCGTAATGATGTCTTTCCCTTTGTGCCAAGGGCGTGCAGCTGGGAGGCTGGATGGTTGCAATAAGCGGTCTCCTGTGCTCCTCCCTCATAAAGATACCCTGGTACGCAAGGCCAAATTCCACGTCGGAAGTTGGGAAGTTTTGGAGGCCTTCGTTGACCGCGTCATGTGGTCGTTTTTCCTCCCTTGGCTGACGCTCGCCTGCTCGGGAGGCCGATGTGGTGAGACCTCTGGCGGTGTTTTGGTAGTATCAGACTACCCGTTTTAAAAAAAAAGATTAACGTTTAAGAGAAAGAGAACAGCACTGATGGCCAGCGTGCGTGGCTTGGGAGAGTTCTGTTGCCATAAGGCTGCCCATGATCGTGAATAAGCCACCCACCCCTTTCCGAACAATCCTTTTGTTATTTCCGTTTCGAAGGAGTCCTCAGCCGGATCCTGTCGTGGAATGGGTTTGTGCCGCTGAGCAAGCTTTCTTTCGGCTTCTATATGATCCAGTACCCTTTCATCCATCTGGTGCTAGGGAGCGCATATTCAAGTCTCATTTCAATCAGGCAAGCACCACTGGCGTTCTGCGCTCTTGAGGCTGCGAGGACAGAAAAAAGTACGAGGTTGTGACAAGCGACGCTGGCAAAAATTTTCAAATTGTTCTTACCATTTAAAAAATTGCAGAAACAAATTTCACAGACTACTGTGGAAAACAGCGCGAAACACAGGACAGAGAAAAGCTGTTTTCGACAGTAATCATGAAACAACTGGCTCGACAATTCTCCATTTTGCGGTGAATTTCACACACTATCTCGTCGTCGAGAGTATATGTAAGCATGAAAAAAAGTACTGCAGAAGAGGCCTACCATAATCTTGGACGGCTGAATGATATTGATAACCACGCACGAGTCTTGGAAAGCGTCCCTTATCAGCCGAGTTTCTTTTAGCTTTTCTTCACGAGCGACAGCGCGCAAGGGTTTCTTTGCCGAAGGAGAGTCCGGGATAGTGCCAGCATGCGCTACACAAAACTCTATACTCCGGGACAGCTTTCTGTGGCTATGCAGTGGAAGCTACGTGGGCGAGGAGCGAGGCTTCCACTAGTGCGCTCTTATCACGCGCTCACGAGAGAGAGAGATAGGCCCTTAAGCTGGCGGCTCGCGCTCGTAGCTTCCCCTACGTAGCCACAGAAAGCCGTCCTCGAGTATACGATATTCACCGCGGCTGGAGGCCGCCATCACCGCCTCGGCCGACCACCACGTCGAACATCGAAAGAACAAACTTGAACTGGTTACTGGCCGTGCTACTATATGACGCCACGGGACCTGCGTTATAGGGTTCGCATTCATTACGCAATGACGAGAGCTCAAACGGCGCTTATTAAATGCTCAGGACAGTGCTTGAGCCTTTCGTCACACGGCCAGTTTCAATGGCCATTGAGTGGAGAGCCTTCTAGATTATCAATCGCTGTCGAATTCAAATGAGTTGCGTTGCATCCACACTTCAAATCTCAATGGTCATTGAAGTGTTTTACGCCAAGCTTGTGTGGCACCACAATCGCTAGTTTCGATTTTGCGCAAATAACAAAAATAATTTTATGAATCAAAATTAAATGTTGAAATACACTTTTTTGGAGCCATAGGAGGCTTTTAGTTGTTATTAAAGGGTAGTTGTGTTTGTCTTGAAAGGCACCGCTTTTTGCACGATTTGTTGTCGCAGTCTTGTAACGCTCTGGCAACACTAATACCGCTGGCGTTTCCGTCTTCTGCGATTGATAGTATAAAATAAACCTGACCATTACAATTTTTAAATTATTGGACAAGCTAATAATTTACTGCTTGCACTAAAGTTCAGGAGAATAATATTTGTGCATGCTTTTGTAGAATGAACGTATCATGCACAAAGGTGCGCGTTGGCGCCGCTCGAAGCAACGTAAGCAACCCTGCACAATGCTCTACAGCCCTCCATATCTCGATAAAGTTCCGCATTGCTCTCTTGGCTAGATAGACTAATGACTCGATGGTCAGTGAAACTGTCCGTGTAGCAGCGCTTACTGGCCCTGAGTCAGTAGACTATCGTTTCGAGGCCCTTCGAAATGTCCGCGTGACACGCGTATAGCTTCGCCCATCACGATACCACGAAGACGCTGACGGTGACGCATGCGCTGCTTCGGCGGCGGTGGAACACACCGGAGGAGTAAGACCCAAGTTTGCCAGTTCCTGCCTCACGACGGCCTGAATAAGTGATAGGACGGGCAGCGTTGTATCAGGTGCGAGGGCCTCCAGTTCACGTCGGACGATCCGGGTGACTGAATCGGTGACGACAGCGGCGTCTGAGGGCGCGCGGGATGGAGATCGCTGGTCCTCACAGGAAGATGTCGCGGCTGTGTTAGGAAGGCGGGAAAACGGCTGCGGAATGCGGCGGCCTATCACTTGCTCAAATTGACGGCACTCCTTAATGATAGTGTCAACCGTTAAGCAGTATTTGTAAACAAGCAAATGGAAAGCATCGTCTGCAATGCCTTTTTGAGCACGTGGCCCATCTTGTATGTCTCGCTCATGACAGCGTCGACCTTGTGGCAAAGAGCCAAGATGTCCTGGATATTAGCCGCGTAATTTGAGGCGAACACTGGGTTTGAGACGCAAGCTATTTTTTGGCGGCGAGCTGGCGATCATCAGGCCTGCTGAGCAGCGTCCTTAAGTTCTCTTTGAAGGTGTCCCAGCTTTTTAGGTCGTCCTCGCGGGTTTCATACCACACTGGGGCCGTTCATTGGCGCGCATTAATGCAGGGCCTCAAGTGTTATAGGTGCTGACGCGTTCGTAGAGGCTAAGCCAGTCGTCCAAATCTGTGCCATCAGTACCGGAAAAGGTGTCGGGGTTGCGAGGAGGAGCGATGACCACTAAAGGAGCCGTTGAGCCATTGTAGTAGGCGCGGCGTGGCTTCCACTCCGAAGCTCAGTGGTGTGTTGAGTGTAAAATCCGCACCTCCACCAATGATGCACCAAAGGCAGACTGAAAACTTCTTCAAAGTTCGTTTAGCTTCGCCTCCGTGGCTTCTTCTGTTCTGGTGCCAAGGTTACCCGCGGCGCGCCGACAGCGCGAACTAAAAAAAAATTTCGCGCTTAAAAATCTTGCCTGCTTTCCTCGCACAGAATGAACTGTTGCCGGATTTGTTGCCTTTAACTTCATCTTTGCAATCCCCAATCATCCTGCTTCATCGCAGTTCACATTGCAATGACACTCGTGGCAGCTGTCAACGCAATTGTATGTTCTGTATCACACTGCGAAGCTCCACGCTACATAGAGCCAAATACTTGGAGGTCACCACTGCGAGGACCAGAATTCTTTACTGCACGACACCGAAGAAACTGCTTAACCGAATATCAATTCTTTCGTTATCAAACTGATATTACTCATGAGAACGCTGCGCATGTAAAAAAGCAGCACAGAAGCCGCTTTTGATAAATGGAAGCCAACACAACCAGCGGAGTGCTGCCAGAGAGCCAGAAAAGTCTTCTGCAGATTTTTTTCCTTTTGACCATTGCTGCTCATGATAGCCAGTAAATAATGCTATAACAATGTAAGTAAGGTTACACTTAAATGGCATGACAGGTGCGCGGGTGGGCCAAAGATTCAAGGGTACAAATAATGCCTTCAAACAATTTTGCGCCGTTAGTTGATCGCCATTGAAATATTCGTCTCGAAGATAGCTGTGAAGAGCGGGAAGCTTTATAGCTTGTTTTTGAGAAGATAAATCACCTATGATGGTAGCTAACAAAATAACTAATCATGCGGGACAATGAGGGAATGTGACATTCCCAAAGTAAGGGTACAAATACCTCCCAATGTGGATAAATCAGTGCCGCATACAAGGGCAGCTCCAATAAGAATGGAAACATTCACTTTACGCATAGGAACAAAATCTTTTTGACAAGTATACCCTGAAGTTGAAAATGTGTCATCGTTATTTTACGGCCACAGGAAAGCAACTCAGAAAACCGGTAAAATGCGCTTATTGTTTTATTGATAGCCTATGATGAAATGTTAACGACACATTCCCTTTAATATTGGAGCTACCAGTCCCTGAAAAAACACTAACAGTGTATCAAGACCAAGGACATGAGAAACCAGGCTGTACTGAAACAGCGAGCAGTTTGCGAGTACAAAAGGTGGGAGTAGACTGAAGAGCCTTGAAAGGGGTGAAAGTATCAGGACTTGAGTTTTGTGACACGATGTTGTGCTTAAAAGTAAGAAGTGAAATCCGGTTTGGAGGTCAAATAGCACGCGATTTAAAGGTTGGCGTTCATGGTGGAACAAGTAATGAATCAGTGGAGGAAACAGAAGCTGGGGATTTACCGGAGGTGAGGGATCCAACAGCAATAATTGTTTTGAGGATCTACTGGTAAGTATGAACGGAAGCAGGAGACATATAATAACAGATGCTTTTAGATAGTTGTACACAGTGGATGGTCATTATGAATGAAGATTATGAAAAATAAAAATAACAAGTAACTAAATGCGGCAAGGAGGACTTAAGAAAGTCTCCATATTGCCTCAACAGCGCTACAAAGACAGGACAAAACGGGAACAACAGACAAGCGTTCCGTCCCATCATTTTTGCAGTATGAATAAACACCAATTCGCCCAAATGTCAGCTTTACTTGAGAGCGGTTTATGGGTGTTCAATGTCCCAAAGCGACTCAGGCTATGAGAGACACCGTAGTGAAGGGCTCCGAAAATTTCGACCACCTGGGGTTCTTTAACGTGCACTGACATCGCGCAGTACACGGGCCTCTAGAATACCGCCTCCATCGAAATTCGACCACTGCGGCAGGGATTGAACCTGCGCCTTTCGGGTCAGCAGCCGAGTGTCATAACCACTGAGCCACCGTGGCGGCCCAGCTTGACCTAAGAAAGGGTGTTAAATGTAAAGTCTGAAATGCAAAGACAATTTACTAGAACAATGGTATACAAAGATTATGCTCTTCTATCGTAAGAGGAAGAATCGAATCTGGAAGGCGGCTTTTTATAATTAGAAATCCAACGCTGCACTGTTTGAAGTTAGGCCAGGTTTCCTTAGAATGACGTGTACATACTTTCCGTACATTTCTTTAAGTGGAAGTTTCATCCAGAGCATATATATATATAAATGGTGGCAAAGCAAATTAACATGTGCATCATGATATCGCACCGTGGCCACCAAGATATAAAGTGACCCTGGTTAGCTTTCCCGAAGCCTCGGGATTTAAGGGTAACAGGAAATATGCAATCTTATCTGCAGCGGGAACTGGTCAAAGACATCTGCAGATGCGCTGGCATAAAAAAAAACAGAACATGCGCATGAAAAGTAAACATGATCCATATTTCAAAGAAATGTAATATTTGACGCTTCGTTATAAAAAGCCTTACATGTGGAGCATAAGAAGAGTTGAAAATGAGATGAATATTTGCAAGAATATGATTTGCAGAAAATCAAATGAAACCTTTGCTTAGGCATTTAATTAGGCCCCATTTTTTACTCAGTATTCAAGGCACGTATCTCCAGGCGTTCAATCGCAATAAGGAAGTCATCGAGCGCAGGGAAATGACAACAATTCAACAAGGTGTCTGCGGCTAGACATATTTAAGTTGTCCGTTAATATGAAGGAAAAAAGACCAGGAAATATAAAAATTTCACTCGAGAGTACGCCTCGTCTACAGAGCTCTCAGCCCTTCTCTGATATAAAGAGGTCGTCATCAGATTCAAGGACTCTCATTGAATCAGTTGTGCTCAGAATGAAGGTTGGTATTCGCTGCGAAATGAGCACTAACTACGGCTTTTTCAAATAATGCGCTCTCATAGAAACAGACGTGCTCCAAAAAGCATCTCGTTGCTTTACGGCCTAAAGGGTTTCCTTTGTAACACACAGGGACGCGAACGCGTGTAGTTATCAACAATGTCGTACGGATAAGATGAAATGCTAAATGTTTGTGTTCGTGTGCTTAGTCCTCACCAAATAGCCCTTTTATATTAAATCTTGCTAATGCCGCGACGTCAGAAAGTCAGTGTCCCTTAAAAGCAGGCAAAGCTCCCTTAAAGAGGGTTTGGTGCTGTGGAGCACGGTATCATGTGTTTCTATTTCTCGCATTATCTCATCCCTCCCTCTCGCTGACACAGATAATCTTTCTCTCAAACATAATCACAGGTTACTCCATTCTTCGGAGTGCTTGTTTGGTGCCTGCTGCTGGCCTACCTGTCCTTTCTGGCATGCGAAGGACCGACGGCAACTCTGGACAAGCTGGTCTTTCAGAGGCAAGCTCGAAAAGGAAGAGCCCAGGGCGAGAAGCCGCACTTGAAGGCGCAGCTTGGCGGACCATGCAGTGAGGAAAAAGTCGGAAACGGCCGTATTGCTTCCTTCGCTTCAAGGCTGTGATCTGGACATTCGCCTGAGGAAGCCACTGCGCCACAAAAATTTACGAACAACACCGTCTGTTCGCATCCTTTACTGAAGGGTCAGTGGCAGTGCAGCGCCGGTGCCGTTTAAGACAGCTGGTTTTTTTTTTCCACAGAGCACACCACTCTACCTCTATGGTGATTTGTTGCTGTGTACTTGAAAGTTTCAATAAAGACACGCATCAGGGAACGTTGGGGCCTCGCGGTGAAATTAGCGCTCATATAGTGTTCTGTAAAAATGTGCGACTTGAAACGACTAAACTTTCAAGTGCACAATACGGCACACAATAGGCATATTTATTTATTATAGCGTCCGTAGGCATATGCAATGGAATAGCGTGCGCTAAAAAAATAGCGTGCTTCGCACTGCGCATGCGCCAAACGCTATTTGAAATCCAGCCTTAGCGTACGCTCGCGCTGAGTACGCTTCTTCCCGAATTTAGGGTGCGTAGCTCTTGCGTACGCTACAACATCGTTTCCAACATGGGGGCGTGCATCAAAGCAGGACCTCTCGCTAGGAGTGAATTCGTCGATGATGTGTTTTTCAGCACGTTCAAGGGGCATAAATGAGGCACAAGGCTTTCGATTCGTCTCGTATCGCCTGTAACAATACGTGTGAGCCATAAATATGCTCTAGTTTTTATTTCGAGTGAGGAGTCTGCAGCTACTAGGCTCAATATGAGAGTCAGTTTGTTGACAAAAATGGTTGCCGTTCAGAACACCAGATGGCGCAACTGAGCTAGAGTTACTGTTGCGTCCTCGTTTGCAAATACTGAAATAGAAGTGCAAATGTGACTAACAGCGTAAGGTCCCGCAAACCGCTTACGTTCAGGGCTCCTAAGCATGCATACTCTATTCTAAAACTGCTTAATTAAGGGACGAAACACCAATACATCAGTGGGGACTGCACATAAAAACTCATTTTAGAACTCTGCCCAATTTTTTACAAGCGCGCGTTGCGCAAGCTTAATCATTTGGTAGTCGTCGGCGGTTACTGTCGTCGTTAATCGCCCGTCATCATATGTTCCAGAAAAGCAGGGCAAGCTGCCTGAACGGACACACTGCTCAGGTGATGATGATGATGATGATGATAATAATAATAATAATAATAATAATAATAATAATAATAATAATAATAATAATAATAATAATAATAATAATCGTTTTTTTGGGAAAAGGAATGGCGCAGTATGTGTCCCATATATCGTTGGACACCTGAACCGCACCGTAAGCAAAGGTATAAAGAAGGGAGTAAAAGAAGAAAGGAAGAAAGAGGTGCTGTAGTGGAGGGCTGCGGAATAATTTCGACCATCTGGGGATCTTTAACGTGCACTGACATCGCACAGCACACGGGTGCCTTAGCGTTTTGCCTCCATAAAAACGCAGCCGCCGCGGTCGAGTTCGAACCCGGGAACTCCGGATCAGTAGCCGAGCGCCCTAACCACTGAGCCACCGCGGCGGGTACTGCTCAGGTACGAGTCGCATTTTTGCGAACTGCGGCCAGTACAGCCACGAGGCCTCAAAGGTTTTTAATCGACAATGTATACCACCAAGCAGCGTGGGTGCTGTTCGATCTATATATAAAAAAAAAACAATTCCCGATATAGAGAGAAAGCAAATTAGTATAACACGGGAAATTTTAAGCTTTAAACCCAAAAATGTATTTTGAACTGTGCGACGAATTTGAAAGCAAAGCTCCCATGAAAAAAAAAAAAATTGGCGGTACAATCAGACCCTGGAAGCAGCAATTCTGCGAAAGCAGTAAGATGCTTAATGATTATGCCTGGAAGACTTGTGCTTTTATGGTTTTGCCGCAGCTCTATTCCTGTACTAGCGTTCATTTTGGTTTGGCTTAGCGCAGCTTGTGCATTGCTTTTTGTGGGCTGCTTGGTTCGCTTGTGAGTTTGCGATGGTCGGCCTTGTCTCGTCGCCTTGCGCGTCGCGTTTCCGCTGAGCTTCTTCCTGCTGCCGCTGAGCTCCTCGCCGTTACCGCTGCTGCTCTGCGCGACGAACTCGACGGGTGGCTTCGAGGCTGTCGCTTGAAGTCGACATCTTCGTGCTAACTAACGTCCAGCGTAAGAGCACCCTATTGCTGCACGCGCGGCGTTTTATACCAGAGCGTGGCGCTGCGAGCGGCCTGATGAGTCGATCCGGAGAGCCAATCACGCGATGACGCAGGCGCGCTGAATTGTGCGAATGCCTTGTGATGGGTGAAATTAGGTGTATGACGTTTGAAGGGTGACGTTTGTAATGGGTTGAGTTGGGTGGGTGGCGGTGGATGGCTTTTCCGGTGGGTGAAGGTGGACGGGAGAGCGGTTGGGAGTTGGATAGAGGCTGCCGTTGAGTTGACATTCCTCTAGATGTGAGAGGGGAGGTGTCAGGGGCTTCTCGCGGAGGATGGCCGGAGGGCTGCTGCAGTCTTCACGCTCCGGTTACAGACATGGAGACAGATAGGAACCGTAATTTTCTTATTTTGACACTGATACAGCTTTCGCGGTAAATGTTTGCCTCACAGCTTTTTAAATGACGTTCTAGGCCCTGCGTGCATCAGTATCATATAACTTAGACGATAGCCGCACCAAAGGTAGATTAAATAATGGCTCAACGCGCTCACCATAAACGCGTTGAACCATCATGAACAGCCTACTAGGCCAAATTCTCGCCATATTAGATAACGGGAGTAGGAGGTCACGAACGGCACCTCCAAGCCCGAAGTTCGTGGCAAATTCACTGCTTTGCTTCCAAATATTGTGAACAGCCACAGTTTCGAAGCGGCTGCTGCCTGTCACTGCTTGGCTCTGTAACCTCCAAATGTATACCCGCTGTATTTGGCAAAGTGGAGTAGGCGTGTGTGTACGTCGGCTTTCTTATGCGGTGAATATAGAAGACGAGAGAAGGAACGAAGCTATGACTAAAGGCAAGGGTGACGAGGTACCGAGAAGTTTTAAAAATAAATAAGTGCCTCTCTCCTAGTCGCCCTATCACTGAGCGAACAAGTTACCGCGCTATATGCCGGCCCTCCTCAAACCCCCCTCAAAGAGTGCTCACTGATAGTTCCCCATGAGCCAAGCTTACCGGAATGCTACTACTTTCCCGGTCCTCATCATCCAGGCCCTTCGATGTTGCATTTTTGTTAAGTAATACATGAGCTTGAAAGGTTTTGTTTGCGAAGAGCTACCCGATAGTGACGTTGCTAGTGCCGTTAATGCCATCTACCTGGAGAAATACCTTCATTAAGGTGTCGCTACAAGATTCAAGGCGCAATTTTGCCTGTGGCGCATGGCCAGTGTTGAGATGTAGGCTTCTAAGGCGGCCGGGTGATGCATATCATGCCTCTGCTCACAGTAGACTCGTCCGCGAAACGAAGGAGGAACGCTGCGGGTCCGGCTATACGCACCGGGCGTCTTCTACCATGCCTTGTGTTTGTAATGCGCCAGCGTTCGTGCTCGTACTTCAGCGTTCATTGTTTAGAGTTGCTGCGGATACCAGCTGGACAAAGAAAAGGCGAGCAACGCTTGCAAGGACAAGCTAATGAGAGTGCTGAGAGCACGCGTGCAGGTGCACGTAAGCGCACACCCACGCTGGCCGATTCCCGTTGACTTAAGTTCTAGCCAGTCGCGAATGGATACCGGCGATTGAAGAGCATTCTGTGTAGAGATTCAAGTGGCTATGTGCAAAGAATCTTGAGGGCAATATACCGGAGGGGCCTAGTGTTCCAAGTGCAATAGAGGCGAGGAAGATAGTGTTTGCTCTCTGGTGGTGATGCCACTGGAGGATGATAGCTAAGCATAAAGAGGTGTTTCGTACGTGAGTAATTCCTGCCAAGTATCTACGTAGAAGGGTCCGTGGGAAGAGAACAAATGCCGCTCGCAAAATGGCGGAGAGGGTCCTTAATGCTACATTTCCTAAAACCTTAAAAAATGCGACCTTCTGAATAGCATACATGTCAGACATAGGAAGTGTGTGGGTCGTATTCTGGAAACATCTCGATCGCAGCCGCAGCGACAATGGCCTGTGGAAGCTTGAGCTGGAGGTTTCAGTTTCTGTTCATAAAGTGTTTCTTGAATATAAGAGACACGTGGGGTGCGAATGCCTGAATTTGAGGAAAACAACAAGTAAATCCAGGCGGAAGGATTAACTCACACAAGTGTTGAATTGAGGGCGCGGCATCGGCTACTACAAATATGAAATAGTACACATGGGCGCCTCTGTGATCGCACGTCTGTGGGTGCTCTGAGAAGAAGTTGCGGCACATCCAGCCATTCTTACGCGTTGCCTGCTTTATAATTAAAATGCAAGTCGTCAGTGCGTGCCCAAGTGCTCGTTCGCAGGTGACTAGCATTAATAAAATAGAAGACGCTGATCTAAAAAGTTGAGGCACCTCCCATGGCGCTGACCATGAGATTTGTCTCCAGTTTCAAGAAAAGCTGCGTGGCCGAGTGTTTTCTTGCATACTAATGGCACCTGTACATCAGGCGCCCAAATCACTAGTTATCTGATGCAGCCGCCGAACATTCTGTGCTCCAGGGCGGTATGCGAAGTGCACTAACAATATCTTTACCTTTCTGCAAGTTAGTTCTTTCGTATGTTGCTGTAGCACAGAAAGTTGGGTGGACGCATGAGATAGCTGAATATGTGGCCACCTGCACAATGTATGCTCACAAAGCGCAAGAAGACAAATCAGTCCAGCGTGCAAGAGGCCGTAGAGACCAGGCCATTGTGCAACACGTTGGTGTGCATACGTGACAGGAAAAGCTGTATTGCATGGCGTAAGGAGAAGCTGCTAGGATTAACCCGAACTTCTGAACCGCAACAAATTCAATGGATTCTGCGAGATTATGATCAGCGACGGGCTACCATAGAGTTACGCAGTGGCGTCACTAACTAGAGCCACGTGGCGGTAGTGGGTACATGCTCAGACTTGCTAGGTATTGAACAAAAACTTTCTTAGTTAACCGAGTGGTGAGGGAAATAAAAGGTTATGCACTCAAGATCAAGTCATGGGACCTGTTGCAATGAACTGTTCGTAGAGATCTGCGGTCTGAGTGCCGGCACCCACTACGCTGCTGTTTTAAGGGCTTCAACACTTGAAAAGACTGTTTTGCATAAAGTGTAATGGCAGGTGTTGTTCCACTTAAGGTAAATGTTGACGGTTGCAATGAACACAAAGGCGAATATACGAAAGTCAACTGCAGAACGGGCTATTCCGGGAAACATCCAATTAGGAAATGTTTTTTTTTTATCTTGGTGACGATGTGACTGACGGGGTGTTTAAAATTTTCCTCTGCCGTTTATTTTAACGACACTGACAACTGACAGAGACGTGTTATGAGGAATTAAAAAGATACCTGAAGCCATATAGTAAATATAGCATTTTATTAGGCACTAGGTTAGGAAGTCTTCAGGGTGCTGCCCCAAGTTCAGGTCAGCATAAGTGCCCGTCACACCTTCGGCGCGCTCCGGCCGACAGCTGTATTTCGGTTGGTCTAGTGAATGAATTATTACTATGCACAAGGAGAGAGCAAGACGCCAATTATCATCACCCCCTCCTTGACTGCGTCTCAAAATTTGCTGGCACTGAAATGGAAGAAGGCTGCAGCTCGCGTCAGTGGGCAACACGAAATAACAGCACACGTCAAAACAGCGCTCAAAAATAACAGCACAACGACGAAACAACGCTAGGAAAAAACGGCACAGCGACAAAACAGCACAAGGAAAAACAACATGGCGACCAAACAACACAGGGAAAAACAGCACGAGTCAAAACACCACAGCGACCAAACAGCACGACGACAGAAGAGCGCAAAGATAAACAGCGCGACGACGAAACAACACATCGCAGTACGGTGCAGCGCTGCTGGAGGGATGGACTACCATAGCCATAACCGCAAACAGTATATCACACACATGCGACAGCGACCTTTGTAGTTATCGCGTGATCGTTTCGCTGGTTCATTAAGAAACAAGGTAGGCTCATTAATTGAGGAACATTGTTGCTTGAACGGTGCATATGGCAGAACTAGTGGCTATGTAGTCCTTACTTGCTTGACTTCAATGATCTAGTTTTTGTATTATGTAAGAAGAATCTGCGTAACTTAGAGATAAAATAACCCGGGCGTCTGTTATGCGGTCAAATGTACCTGATGCATTATGCGCCGCCCCACGCAACCGCTTCGTTTTTCAACTGTGCATGGCGTCTCTGGATTGATTTCGTTCTTTGAAGTGTCATAGCCCTCGCCCGCTGAATACAGCATCAGGTAAGAATTTTAGTTCGAGCGGCTCTTTTTTATTGGTAGTTTAAAGCCCCCTGAAGAGAAGCCCCACCGTTGGTGGCCCTTTTTACGAGTATCTACCACAAATATGCTTGGCTTGTACCCCTTGGCTGCATAAAGGTCTTATACTACTACTACTGTTACTAATACTAGGACTACAGCCGTCCCAGCGGTATAATTATAAACAGGTTTTCTTGCTCTCTTTACCGAAGCGAAACATAGTACATTACAAGTTCATTGTTCTTGTTATTTTTTTGCCGGATCCTCCCAATCTTCAACCCAGATTCGGCAGCAAACAGCCTGTGAAACGAAATTCCCTGTATTCATTCACAACTCTGCTTCAGTACACTCCCACCTTTGTTTGTTAAGCTAGGTGTGTGTTAGGTGTTTTTTGTGGTTCCTGAGCAAAAGGGTCAAATTTGTCGAAAATTCGCTTCCAAGCGCAAAAAGTATCTGTGATGAAATGTCGCGAAAATTGATGTTTCGATATTATTCCCTTCCAATTGAAAAAAAAAGCTTCAATATAAAATTGCGCACAACAAATGCACGCTGATGCATTAATTTTCAGATCAGCTGTGTAGCCCATTTCGCAAAGTTTAATAGCCACCGATCAGCCTGACAACCACTGCGCAGCGTCCTGATTAAACCCCATACAACCTGAATATCTCGGATCGAGCAATCCTGCATCGTTAAAAGTAAGCATCGCATACTGGATATTTTCAGTTCATGAAGACCCTGTAGCTCGCTCCAAACAAAATTGGTGAAGGTTCAACTGCCCACAGCGAGATTTTTGAAGAATAAGGACTTTTGGCATATCCAGAGCCCTACGTTTTTGCGCATTTGCCCGAATTCAGTATCATGATTACGACTGTGGCCCACACAACCGCGATGCACTCCTGTTTCGAGGTTGAGTAGTTGATTTCGGTGCGAGACAGAACGCGACTGGTTCCGCGCTATCTTGATGTTGCACTACAACAGCACCCAGGCCGATGTTGCTGGCGTCGGTGTTGGTCTCGGTGGCAGCGTCCTCATCAAAATGAGCAAGACCAGGGCTTGTGTACAGGGGTTGGCGTAGCTCGGGGAAAGCCTCCTGTTGCTCGGTACGAACGAGATATCGTCATGCGTTAGACGGGCCAGGTGTTCGGCAATCTGGCAGAAGTCGGCGATGAAGCAACGTTAGTAGGCGCACAGAGCAAGGAAGCGTTTGATTGTTTTCTTTGCAGTAGGAACTGGAAATTCGGCTACGGCGGCAATTTTGTCAGGACCAGGTTGGATGCCGTCAGCACTCACAACGTGACCGAGAAACATGCGTTGTTCGTAGCCAAAGTGGCATTTTTCAGGCTTGAGTGTTAAATTGGCCGACCGCAGAGAACATAATACAGTCCGCAGGCGTTCAAGATGTTCGTCAAAGGTTTCAGAGAACACGACCACGTCATCCAAGTAAACTAAACAGGTCTGCCATTTGAGGCCAGCAAGGACCGTATCCATCATTCGCTGAAAAGTCGCCGGCGCTGAACAGAGACCGAAGGAAAACACCTTAAATTCATATAGGCAACCGGAGTAATGAAAGCTGCTTTTTCCCGATTCCGTTAATCAACCTCAATAAGCCAGTGACAGCTCTTTAAATCAATCGAGGAAAAATACTTGGCGCAGCGAAGTCTGTAGAGCCAGTCGTCTATGCGGGGCAGTGGGTACACGTCCTTTTTAGTTATGGTGTTAAACTTTCGGTAATCTATTCAAAAGCTCAGTGCGCTATCCTTCTTCTTAGCCAGAACGACAGGCGGCGACCACGGACCCTGAGATGGTTCAATGTGCACTGTCGTTAAGCATCTCCTTCACTTGTGTTTGGATGGCCTCGCGTTCTTTACATGAAATACAGTGCGGCGTTTTGCGTATTGGGGGGTGATCGTCGAATGTGATGATGCGGCGGCAATATAAACACTGACCACAAATCTCCACTCGTTCCAAAGCTTGTATGCGAGATATTCTAGAGGCCGATTTGCCTGAAGGACAGTAACGATCTTATCCTTATAAGCATACGCTGCATGCATGGCCACGCCTGCAGCGCGGCCTGGATCGAATATAGCAGCTTAATTTTGTGGGCATCCGATTAGGAACGCCTTTCTGATTTTTTACGCCTACTGAAATTGCGGGCTCCATCCCGCCGTAGGAGCTCGGACATGTAAACAGTGCACATGCACAGATAAACATCCGCGACCTGACCTATGGAGCGCTGACGTCTAACAGCAGGCATTTCATGCAGTAGCATACAGGCGGGTTACTGAACAGAGAGGCGCGCCAAATAATTTCTTTACTTGTGGTTATTATGTACAAATACTTTTGGTAAAAGAGGTAGAGAGGGCGGATCAAATGTCCTACTCAATATTGAAACCTACACTTCATGTGAATGATTTCAGGTGCGGAGCAGCGAGCTACATGTCACTGGTTGAGCCGTCTTTCGAGTCTTTCCAGGTCGCTTGGTGACTCTGTTGCAACAAAATCCTCTCGTCGTCCTTAAACCGCTGCCACGGCGACGTGGGTCCTGTCTGTATTGTCACGAAACGCTAAAACATATCATGCGGGTTACCGCATGCTGGATGCACGAGGTGAACGCCACGCACGCTATCCTGCCTATTCGTGCAACCATTGCGCTTGCTCGGTAGATGGAAAAGTAAGTTCGTGGCAAATGCTGGAGATTGCTTGTTAACTACAGAGCTAATCGAGGTGGCGTTGGTGAGTATGAGGTTGTTTACTGATCCAAAGCGCCCCAGTTCAAAATGCATGCTCCGTACGCAACGCCGTTGATTGCGGTAACGTGCCCTGTGGCCGTCGTTAAATCGGAAGTGCTGCGGAAACGGGCGAAGGCGCAGCGGTTTCTGTTGAGTCGCTCGCTTCGGTGCTCACATGTCTGGCTAGGTTTACATCAGAGTCAGCAAAAGGACCCATTTCGACGAGGAGGTTGTCTTTGCCAGAAGCGCATTTCGGCCACGATGAGGGGGCTTTTATACGTTCTTGTTTTTAATCCGAATGTCAGCGTTTGGAGCCAGCTTTGTGCATGCAATCTGTGGTTCCCGTCCCACTGGTTTCATAGAAGGGTCGCGTTTTCAACGTCATTAAAATGACGCGCAATGCCTAGCCTTGTGTTGGGGTGAAAATCAGTGGGGAAAAGTTGGTCTAAAAGAGCGGTTTACACCGGTGCGCCACCACAATAGAATAATTCTTATGGCTAGCACATATACAGAAAGAACGCATTGTAGATGCGGTGCACTGGGATCACGCCAAGTAACTCGTACAGAAATGGAGCGCCTACAAGTCAGGCACACGTTCATTTAATTTTGAGGCATGTTTCATGCAGTACAAGGAGATTACAGGCGCGTTTCAGAGCGTAAATAGGAATATGAGAAGCAACGTTCGGGGCAGATACGAAGAATTGGATTTCTAATTTCTGATCCACTAAAGATAATCTTAACGATCATCTGTTAGCAAGCGTGCAGAACAACACAGCGAATCGAAAATGCCCGCACGAGTGGCTGTCTTACTTGCACAACTGAAAAGTATGCCGACTACCGACTCTAGTGTTCATTCCATTTTTATGCCATGCGTTACGTCGCAACGTCTGGCTGAAACTCTGAAGACGATGCCTACATGCATACGCTTTCCATATACTTTGTATTTTTTGTGTTGGTTCACCTCAGAGCATTCAGCTCAGAGTAGCTTCTTGCCAGGAGCACAAACGAGTGCCGATATATACTGCTGCTGGAAACACAGCCTCCGTTGTCCACACTGGGGACTTCGGTATCTGAAGCTGACCCCTCCCCTGTCAATGACGCATTCGCTTGCTTTAACGTTTCGACCCAAATACTGGCGTGCAGCCGAATAGCAAATTAGGGAGAAGGGAAAAATTTGGAATAGTAAACGAGCTCAGAAACTTCGGCAACTTGGCAGAGCGAATGTTTCTCGCTCGCTGAGCCTACGCAGTCGGGGCCGTCGCACTGCATTGCGAAAGCGCCCTCTCAGCCGCCTTGTCGAAAAGCTCCGCGTGCTGAGAGGAAATAAAAACAAAAGGACAAAAGCGACTGATGGGCCTTGTAGCTTTTAACGAAAATGTACTTGAACTACTAACCGCACTTTGGAAGCTACCCACTTCCTACAGTTACCATTTCAGATGCAAAGGTTTGGTCGCTCGACTTAAGATCGTTAGCC